>NC_069507.1:32344233-32361733 GCF_027579735.1 Bombina bombina | reverse complement strand
CAAGGTCATCAGTGTTTGGGGTATTGCATGAAAAAAAAATCTCTTGTCCCTGACCTTGTATGGAGATTGTATAAATAATTAAACAGCTGAATTGTCTAATTGTTAAAGCAAGCAGACAATGGATTTTGTTTATTGGAGAATAAAGAAAAAGAAAAATTTTAATCCAAATTAAAGCTGAAGTAAGGATATATATATATATATATATATATATATATATATATATATATATATATACTTATATATAGAGAAAATAACTCATTGTGTAAACCATTTACAAATCTAAACAAGTCAGAAGACTTGCTTTAAACCCAGAAACTCTCTGACTACACTGTTTCCAATGCAGCAAAGGAATCTGGGTAAGATATGCAAATTAGGTTCACAATGACTCACCTTTTTACTTTTAGCCTGCTTTTTAAGACAGACTTCCCTTTAATAAAGGGAAGTGGCATAAAGGGAAGTCTGTCTTAAAAAGCAGGCTAAAAGTAAAAAGGTGAGTCATTGTGAACCTCATTTGCATATCTTACCCAGATTCCTTTGCTGCATTGGAAACAGTGTAGTCAGAGAGTTTCTGGGTTTAAAGCAAGTCTTCTGACTTGTTTAGATTTGTAAATGGTTTACACAATGAGTTATTTTCTCTATATTTTGTATTTAGTGGAGGATTTTAAACTCGCTTTTCGCCTCCCCATAATTTTAATTGTTGTTGTACTTATATATATATATTACACACACATGCAGGACTTAAAATCACCACTTGCATTTAACATAGAGTAAACAAGTAACCTCCCTCTGGGCTAGTAACTTTTAGTAATTGGCTAGTAAACTTTTGTAATACTCTACCATACTACCTCTCTCTCTCTTTCTCTATGTCTCTTTCTCTCTCTCTTTCTCTCTCTCTCTTTCTCTATGTCTCTCTCTCTTTCTTTCTCTCTGTCTCTTTCTCTCTCTCTTTCTCTCTCTCTCTTTCTCTATGTCTCTCTTTCTTTCTCTCTGTCTCTTTCTCTCTCTCTCTCTCTTTCACTCTCTCGCCCTTTCTCTCTCTTTGTCTCTCTTTCTCTCTCTCTCTCTCTCTCTCTCTCTCTCTCTCTCTATATATATATATATATATATATATATATGCAGTATATATATATATACAGCTTTATGGTGTTTCATGGTCTCCCCAAAATGTATGGCTTGTACATTTTTTTTTTCTGGTTTCTAGGTTTTTGACAACATTTTCCAGCCCTGTATTGTATAAATGCATATGTCAGTAAGGACTGGTTCAGCACTGAAGACTCTAACCTATCTCACTAAACCGTACAGTGTGAATTTAGTATATGTGTTCGCTATTAGAAGTTTTGGGCAAATGCATCCTTTTGTGATCTTTCAAACATACATTTTTATTTTGCCATATACCATGTATATTCGCACTCTCTCACATTTTCATAATTGCTCGTTACATATTTTAAATATTTAGTAGCAAATGGTTACATGTATCCATTAATTTACATTAGTAATTTATACGTCAGTCTAAATGGACGCGCAGTTATTGTAATTGCTCCTGTTGGAATTGTAATATCCACGTACACTTGACTTATTCCCGGAATATGATCCTTCCTTTCAGTCCTTGGTGAGGGATTTGTTTTCACACTTGGGTTTTATGATCATGACCTGAGAATGCGTGTATGTTTGTCTTCGAGTTTACATGGATATAACCGTGTGCATTGTGCATCAACTAAAGGGGCATATGAACACTGTGGTATCTTTTTAGGATTATTAATAAAGAAATCCATTTACTTCTAAAGGAGGCAAATAAAATTCTATGTTGCTATGCCGCTGGCGGCGTGAGATCGTCTATATCAGCCATTGGGTAATCTGTTCTTGTAACTACAAAACAATTCTGTTGTGTTGCTATGGAGTAACAAATCAGCCAAGTCTTAATGTTTTTAAAACAAATTAAAGTGAATATAAATTTTGATGCTAAAGTGCCCGATTTTTAAAAATTCGATTAAAAACAGGGGCACTTTTATTCATCAAAATTTACATTTCACTCCTGTTGTGAAAAAATACTTACCTTTTAATCTTGACAGCAGCTCCAGCTTCCTCCGGTCGTCGCAAGCCATTTCTGATGTCAGAAATGATGGATAGGTCATCCTCCAATCACAGCTTCCCCCCCCAGGGGAATCAGTGTCTGATTCAACGCCATGATTGGAGGAAGCCGGATTCCTCATTTTATACCCAGGAAGAGGTTTTGCAAAAGGTGGAGGAAGCTGGAGCTGCTGTGAAAATTAAAATTATTAGTTATTTTTTTTTACAACAGGAGTGAAATGTAAATGTTGATGAATTAAAGTGCCCCTGTTTTTAATCAAATTTTTTAAAAACCGGGCACTTTAGCATCAAAATTTACATTCACTTTAACATCTTTTTTTACTGCAGTTATTTATCAATAACCAAACTCCACCCACTGTCTGCCATATTTGGAGCCAATCTGGGCTCTAGCCCTCAGACAAGGATAGCCACTGTCATAATGTTAGCATAAAATGGATTGCTTTGCTGTTGTTATCTGATAAATCCAATTAGGTACAAATATGTAGCATGTTTAGCCTTGAGAAGTTAGTGAGAATTAGAAATGACAAAATTTTCAGAGCTAAATTACATGAAACAGGGACAAAATAATTAATGATAATACATTCTATTGAAAAGTTGTTACATTATGCATAACTAAATATTTTATATAAAAATATCAAGCTGTTTGCTCTCCCTTTAGGAACACTTACTGTTATTAGTTTTAATACCAAATTAAAAAGCTATAACAGCTATTTTAGTGGTATCTATCTATCTATCTATCTATCTATCTATCTATCTGTTATTATTATCAGTTATTATCATTTATTTGTAGAGCGCCAACAGGTTCCACAGCGATAAAGACTTGGGTCTAATATGCAAGGTGACAGTTATGGAAGACAAAGGGATAGAGAGCCCTGCCAAGAGTTTCACTGTTGTAAATCATCTCTCCTGAAAGTGATCTACAAAGCAGCTAGGCGCGTAGGCTTCCATGCTAAGGGGTTCAATGGGTTAACTAAAGGATGAGACGAACTAAGATAGAAAAATGTTAGTATATATTATATGCAGTTATCTATCTATCATCTATCTATCTATCTATCTATCTATCTATCAAGTATCTATGTATCTATCTATCTATCTATCTATCTATCTATCTATCATCTATCTATCCATCTATCTATCAATATCCATCTATCTCAATCAATCATCTGTATATCTCTATCTATCTACATATCTTTATTTCTATAGTTCTTGGCAGCTCCAACATATTGAAATCATTTAAAAATAATTGTCACATAATGAACAAAAGAGTATTAAAAATGTCCCAAAGGATATAAAAAACACTTTTTGGACCTTTAGTGAACTAAATAGATCTGCAGTTTATCAAAATTAATCGTTTTTGTGTTATCATATGGTTTATGTAATTTGCTGTATATTAAGTGTGGACATTAATGAAATATTAAAATAGCATTTAATCATTTTGCATATTTCACAAGAATCTATTTTATCTATAACCTCAGTTTGCCCAGGTACGCTCATTAATGTGCGGTGTGTCTCACCTGCGCAAGCACAAGGGGCCATCAAATTGATTTTCAGAGGTACTTTGCCATATTTTCTGTCTTCCACAGCAGACTCTTTATAATTCTCACTGTAGAATCTATATTTATTTATCAACGGTATCAATGAACTGTAAGGTTTGAATTCACAGATTTGTCTTAATCTGTCAAAATATTTCTAGAGGAATGAGGGATTCTACAGACGGTAGCCCGTTAGTGCCGCTGGTACTCTATATTCATCAAATCTATTGGTTCTAGAGTTCTCAATCACCCCTTAGGGACAATAAAAACCATGGAAAGAACAAACAAATTTGTACCATATATAAACAAAGTAATTTTGTTGTACATAAACCAGTCAAATGTTTCAAAAGCAATCATTTTTTTGAGTGCACTTTTTATCATTTGGTGTTTCAGAATATATTACTGCATCTAAAATAATATAACATTTAGGAGTCAAAAATACAATTTTAGAAGTGTCTAGCATGCGTTTACTAGACCTGTGTAACAATTAAGAACATGTAATAGCTGGTATCACTACAAATGTATATTGTATATTTTCAGTTGTGGTGAAATCTATGTATGTGTACAATTTACACACACTAAATGATAATCAGAAAATAAGTTCAAGGTATGTGTCTGTTTGTCTGTCTGCCTGAGTGTCTCCCTCTCTGTATATGAGCACCAAGTACCGAGCTATAACTCAATATCATAAATTAAATCCAGAGGTCAAACACTGAGCATTTTGTCCATTTCCATTAATTTTTTCAGTTTTATGAGAAACATTCTGGACAATCTTGTTAGAAAAAAAAACAACTACACCTAAATAAAGTATGAGACAGATAAGAAACTATCGGCAATCCTGGCTAAATCCTTGCAAAATAGGGCAACTGATTGATAACAAACATTGATAACAAAGGCTTGTTATTTTTGGCATGTGATTACCATGACTGGCTGTCACAGTGATCACATGACCATGGGCTACTTTTTTGGGCATCACTGGACAGCCTCTCTCCTGAGGCATCCAGTGATTGCCCACTGAGCCTGATGCCAGCATGCATTGCAGCATGCTGGTATCTAGGCTGCATTTCAAGTATACAATCGGTGTGTCTGGCTGTCACAGTTGTTCCATACACAGTAACAGTCAAGCTTCTTACGGCACTACCCCTGATCTGAGCAGTAACAGGCATAAAATCAGTCAGACAGATAGATAGAGAGATAGATAGATAGATAGATAGATAGATAGATAGATAGATAGATAGATAGATAGTATAAATATACATGTTGCCAGATGGTGGCAGGTCTCTAGTTTCTTCCTTTAGTTTCACCTGTAACACTGACATAAACATACAGCTATGGAAGCAAATTTTGATTGGCTTGGAGCCATTAATATATACACAAAACATACTATACATTAAGGCAAAAAAAAAAATACTATACATTGAGGGAACAAATACCTCTTATATTCCCAAAATCAAACCAGTGTCACTCTGCAAGTCACATGAGGACACTTACTAATGTCATTCTGCAAGTCACATGAGGATAGTTACCACTTTACCATATTGCTAAACAAATTGACAGGATATTAACATAATAATGTAATCAGGGTTCCAGCGATACCAGTCATTGGCTGACAAGGTTGGTGATTTTTTTTGTTTTGTTTTAAAAAAAACTGGAAATTCAGATTTTGTTATTCCTGAAACATATTTCTGAAAAATACGGAGAAATTGTTTTGGAAATCATTTTAAATCAATAGTTAGAGGTTTAGTTTCTGAGTGATATCAGTTTGTATAAATAGTTAAATATATTGTTAACAACTCTAACATATGAGGCATTGTTGCCAGCTAGATTTGTTTCTTAAATCAGACAGAACTTTAGGTAGATTACTGTCACCTGTATGTGACATTACATGGTATATAACTATCACTGGAACTACCATTAGAGGAACAAAGAAAGGTGACATTTGGTTTATGGCCATTGAGTTTTGACTTGGTCTCTGGCATTTTTGATGCCACCCCTTATTCCTGCATCTTTATTTTGAGGTGTACCTCCAGCTGTAACAGTGAGTGTTAGACACAGGGTACAGCTGGGGTATAAAAAAAAAACAATTCTGATCTAGGCTTTCTGGCAACAGGGTTGTCTCCTACAGGGGTTTCACTGATACATCTCTCCTATAATTGGATTTTGTTTCTGTATTGCTGATAAAGATCTCCAGATGCTTTTGTGATTTGCTGTGGGGTTTTCACAGTCCCAGCTGCCACCATACGTGATATTTGTTTATGTCTTCGTTGATCTTGCGCAGAGATTAGGGACCTAATCTCAATATTCAAATGTTTATTAGCAATGGCTAACAAACATCAAATAGATAACCTGGATTAGTGGAGGGGATTTGTTGTGTGGTAGTTTGTACGTGTCCAGACAGTTGAAAATTTTGAATTCTTGAACTTAAACAGTAACATTATCATTTTACTGATGCAATTTATAGTAATGGGGAGATTAGAAAATAACATATTAAAATAGTAATTTAATTTTCTAACTCAAATAACAGAACATGCACCTTATTGGCTGCTAGACAAGGCTTCAACACATTGTATATTATAACGTTATGGGCTAGATTATAAGTGGCGTGCTAACAAGAGTGTGCGTGATATTGAAATATCACGCCCGCGATAACAAAATATCACGCCCGCGATAACATGTACGTGTATGACAAGTTGAAAGTAAACGTGTACTGCCGAGCATAGTCTAAATTTGTGCTTGTAAGGTTAGTGAGACTGAAGACCTTAAAGGGACACTGAACCGAAATTGTTCTTTTGTGATTTCAGATAATGCATGCAATTTTAAGCAACTTTATAATTTAATCCTATTATCAATTTTCTTCATTCTCTTGATGTCTTTATTTGAAAAATAAGGCATCTAAGCTTTTTTTTGGGTTCAGAACTCTGGACACCACTTTTTTATTGGTGGATGAATTTATCCACCAAAAATGGGCCGGCATCTAAACTTACATTCTTGCATTTCAAATAAAGATACCAAGAGAATGAATAAAATTTGATAATAGGAGTAAATTAGAAAATTGCTTAGAATTTACATTGGAATGTAAAATATTTGTAACTTATGTCAGGTATAGGGCACTTGGTTCAACGCGGTAGGGTAAGCACGCAATCAATAGTTTTTTTAATTTGCGCTCTCCATTGAAATCTTTGGTGTAAATGAAGTTAACACGATCACAATATCCAAAGTCCTACAGTTAGTAGTGCGTGTTTGGTTTAGCTCTCTAACTAACTTTTCACTTTCATCTTGTAATACACATGCTATCCCATGTGCTAACATGTTTCATTTCAGTCAGTCCACTTGCAAAGTGGTCATGAACACTCATTTAAAAAAATAAAAAAATAAAAACATTTTTTTAGTAACCTTGAAGGTACATGAAACTCAAAAATGTTCATCATGATTCAAATAGAGCATACAGTTTTAAAGGGACAGTAAATTAGACTTCAGCGATTCAGATAGAACATACAATTTTAAACAACTTTTGAATTTACTTCTATTATCAAATGTGTTTCATTCTGTTGGTATCCTTTGTTGAAAGAGCACCTTGCACTACTGGGAGCTAGCTGAGCAATGACCAATGACAAGAGGTACAGACGTGAAAACACCAATCAGTAGCTTGCTCCCAGTAGAACATAGCTGCTCCTGAGCATACGTAATTGTAATTTTAAAAAAGGTACCAAGAGAACAAAGCAAATTAAATAATAAAAAGTAAATTTGAAAGTTGTTTAAGATTGCATGCCCTATCTGAAAATTTGGGTTTCATGTCCCTTTAATGGGTCATTACATTTTTATTTATATATATATATATATATATATATATATATATATATATATATATATATATATATATATATATATATATATATATATATATATATATATGCAAAGTATATGTCAGCAAACAACATGTTTAAAATCATTGTGCAGTGAACTCAACCACTGATGTCTTTTTATTTGTTAAACTGTTATTATACTTTTTTAAAGCAATATAGAAATGTTGGTGAACAAATCTATGATGCAACTGTCCCATGGGTTGAAATTTTATTTTCCAAATTGTTTCTGATTAAAATTCTGCTGCAGAATTGTACCAAAGTTGACCTCAATGCAGGGATAATAACTCTGTGGCAGGATAACAACTCTGTGCCGGGATAACAACTCTGATTCCATTAGTACAAAACTGATAGCTTTGCTCTGGCTATGTTAGTAGAAAATATACTTTTGTTTCTTAGACAATACATTAATTTGTATCTGCAATATAAATTTTAAAGATAATAAAACTAAGAAAGTTTTGATTATTTACATTTATTTGTACAACAATATTGTAAAAGTCCCTTTAAGATTAAAGGGACACTGAACCCAGTATTTTTGTTTTGTGATTCAGATAGAGCATGCAATTTTAAGCAACAAACAAAATCACATCTGAAAATCTACCTGGATCATGAAAGGAAAATTTGGGGTTTCATATCCCTTTAACCCCTTAATGACCACAGCACTTTTCCATTTTCTGTCCGTTTGGGACCAAGGCTATTTTTAGATTTTTGAGGTGTTTGTGTTTAGCTGTAATTTTCCTCTTATTCATTTACTGTACCCACACATATTATATACCGTTTTTCTCGCCATTAAATGGACTTTCTAAAGATACCATTATTTTCATCATATCTTATAATTTACTATAAATTTTTTTTATAAAATATGAGGAAAAAATGGAAAAAAACACACTTTTTCTAACTTTGACCCCCAAAATCTGTTACACATCTACAACCACAAAAAAACACCCATGCTAAATAGTTTCTAAATTTTGTCCTGATTTTAGAAATACCCAATGTTTACATGTTCTTTGCTTTTTTTGTAAACTATAGGGCCATAAATACAAGTAGCACCTTGCTATTTCCAAACCATTTCTTTTCAAAATTAGCACTAGTTACATTAGAACACTGATATCTTTCAGGAATCCCTGAATATCCCTTGACATGTATATATTTATTTTTAGTAGACAACCCAAAGTATTGATCTAGGCCCATTTTGGTATATTTCATGCCACCATTTCACCGCCAAATGCGATCAAATACAAAAAATCGTTCACTTTTCACAAATTTTTTCACAAACTTTTGGTTTCTCACTGAAATTATTTACAAACTGCTTGTGAAATTATGGCATAAATGGTTGTAAATTCTTCTCTGGGATCCCCTTTGTTCAGAAATAGCAGACATATATGACTTTGGCGTTGCTTTTTGGTAATTAGAAGGCCGCTAAATGCCACTGCGCACCACACGTGTATTATGCCCAGCAGTGAAGGGGTTAATTAGGGAGCATGTAGGGAGCTTTTTGGGATAGTTTTAGCTTTAGTGTAGTGTAGTAGACAACCCCAAGTATTGATCTAGGCCAATTTTGGTATATTTTATGCCACCATTTCACCGCCAAATGCGATCAAATTAAAAAAAAAGTTAAATTTTTCTCAATTTTAGGTTTCTCACTGAAATTATTTACAAACAGCTTGTGCAATTATGGCACAAATGGTTGTAAATGCTTCTCTGGGATCCCCTTTGTTCAGAAATAGCAAACATATATGGCTTTGGCATTGCTTTTTGGTAATTAGAAGGCCTCTAAATGCCGCTGCGCATCACACGTGTATTATGGCTAGCAGTGAAGGGGTTAATTATGTAGCTTGTAGGGAGCTTGCAGGGTTAATTTTATCTTTAGTGTAGAGCTCAGCCTCCCACCTGAAACATCAGACCCCCTGATCCCTCCCAAACAGCTCTCTTCCCTCCCCCACCCCACAATTGTCCCCGCCATCTTAAGTACTGGCAGAAACTCTGCCAGTACTAAAATAAAAGGTATTTGGCCCTTTTTTTTTAAAAAAAAAAAAAAGCATATTTACATATGCTGATGTGTATGATCCCCCCTTAGACCCCAACCTCACTGATCCCCCACCAAACAGCTCTCTAACCCTTGCCCTCTGTCTTAATGGGCGCCATCTTGGGTACAGGCAGCTGTCTGCCAGTACCCAGTTTTGCAAAAAATGTGCCTTTTTTTAAAAAAAATAGCCCTTTTCTGTAGTGTAGCTTCCCCCCCCCACCAAGACCAACCCACAACCCCTTCCTGATCCCTTAGATTATATTTTAAATATTTAAAATGTCTTATGTTTTATTTACTTTTAACTTTGATTTTCTGTAGTGTAGCGGTTCCCACCCGCTCCCGCCCCGTGCACGCGCCCGCCCACCAACCCCCGTGCACGTGCGCGCTCCCGTGCGCGCCCCCGTGGGTCCCGCCCCCGATCCCGCCCCCCTCCACTCCATACACAGCATCGATGGCCGCCCACCCGCCTCCCACGTAAGCTCCCACCCACCAACGATACCGGCCATCGATGTCCGGTGCAGAGAGGGCCACAGAGTGGCTCTCTCTGCATCGGATGGCCAAGGGGGGTTATTGCAGGATGCCTCCATATCGAGGCATCACTGCAATAACCGGAAAGCAGCTGGAAGCGAGCAGGATCGCTTCCAGCTGCTTTCCAGACCAAGGACGTACGCCACACGTCCTCGGTCATTAACTGCATTTTTTTTGAGGACGTGTGGCGTACGTCCTTGGTCGTTAAGGGGTTAAAGGGACACTGAACCCAATTTTTTTTCTTTTGTGATTCAGATAGAGCATGCAATTTTAAGCAACTTTCTAATTTCCTCCTATTATCAATTTTTCTTCGTTCCCTTGCTATCTTTATTTGAAAAAGAAGGCATCTAAGTTAATTTTTTGTTTCAGATCCTTGGACAGCACTTGTTTATTGGTGGGTGAATCTATCCACCAATCAGCAAGAAAAACCAGGTTGTTCACCAAAAATAGGCCGGCATCTAAACTTACATTCTTGCATTTCAAATAAAGATACCAAGAGAATGAAGAAAATTTGATAAAAGGACTAAATTATAAAGTTGCTTAAAATTGCATGCTCTATCTGAATCACAAAAGAAAAAAAATTGGGTTCAGTGTCCCTTTAATTATTGTTCAGCTTTTCTCAGTGCAATTATAAACCATTCTTTTAAATAAATATTTAGAACAGCTAAATGGAAAGTTATTTAAAGACTATCGAATTATATCACAGAAATCACTGTGTTTTGAAATCTTTTGAAGTTTATAGATTTACTTTCCTGTAAGATCACATTAACCTTTATGCTTTGTTTTTTGTAGGTAAGTGACCTTTATGCACCTCTTCTGCACGTTGAGAATCAGACACCATTGAAGATGTAGAGCTGATCATGCGTAAAATATGCTTAAGCCACACAGACGGTAGGAAATGTATATTTGCTTTAGGTCAGCATTCTGCTCCTATATTTCTATCATGGCATTATCTAATTAAAGTTATGGTAAACTCTCCCCTTTTTAAAATCAGATACGGAATGTTAGTGATATTTTAGATTGAGTTTAATTAATCAGTTGTAATGAAGTTGTGCTATAACTTACTTTTTAATATAGATAATAAAATTAAAATACCCCACGCTCCGCCTCCCACTTTAAAAGACCATTTTTCTTTGAGTTAATGGTTTCAATTGTTCTCCAATCAGCACTCTAGCTACAACAAAAGGCACCATATGGGGAGAGCCCTGATTGGAGAACAGTTCAAACTTTTAGCTCACAGAAAAATTGGCTTGTGAAGTGGCCAGTGGAGCGCGGGGTATTTGAATTTCATATGTATATTAAAAAGTAAGTTATAGCTCATCTTCAAGGAATTAAGATCAATATAAAATATCACTAACATTCCAGATATGATTTAATAAAGAAGAGAGGTTACCATCACTTTAATTCTTTTTCTCTGGCATGAAACATATACATTGTAATATCTGATTTCACATATGCATAAAGATAACTGCACAAGTTAAGTAGCAGTATTAATAATAATTACTCCAGGGGAAATTTTTATTAAAGAAAAAAAAAAGGAATTAATCATTTTAAACAACTGTTTATACAAATATTAGTCTTGAATGTTTCATATTAAATATTGGTTAAGAAAATATTTTACATTAATAAAGTCAAATGTATTAAAGGGAAAACAAAAAATGTATATTAAAAAAGGCTCTTTGATTATTATTAAACAGTCATCATCCATAATGGTGGGCCAGAACCAATACTTTTGGTTTTATTGTGTCTACATGAAATAGGGAGGGGGTTGGAAAGTATGGTGAGATGGAGAAACTGTCCCCAATGTGAGAATGCCTCTTAGTGAGTACGTATTAAAGGGACAGTCTAGTCAAAATTAAACTTTCATTATTCAGATAGGACATGTAATTTCAATCAACTTTCCAATTTACTTTTATCATCAAATTTGCTTTTTTCTCTTAGTATTCTTAGTTGAAACTAAACCTAGGCAAACTCATATGCTAATTTCTAAACCCTTGAGGGCTGCCTCTTATCACAGGTTTTTTAAATTCCCTTTCAACACAAAGAGACAGAAAGTACACGTGGGCCATATAGATCAGTGATTTTTAACCTTTTTTTTGCCGTGGCACACTTTTTTACATTAAAAAATCCTGTGGCACACCACCATCCCAAAATTTTAAAAAAATCACACATTGTAGCCTAATACAGCATATATATATATATATACACATACACACAAACACACACATACTGTATGTATTGTGCTGTTATGCCATGCCTCCTACAAACTACCACTGCACTGGGAGTAAAAAACAAGCAAAGTTTAAAAAATATGTCACACTGTTGTCAGTCTGCCGCGGCACACCTGAGGATCTCTCACGGCACACTAGTGTGCCACAGCACACTGGTTGAAAAACACTGATATAGATAACACTGTGTACAGGCACAGGGAGTTATTTAAGATTTAGCCCAACACAATGCTAACTGCAAGACAATAGATAATAAACAGTCACAGTCATGTGATCAGGGGGCTGGAAGAAGGTTCTTAGATACAAGGTAATCACAGAAGTACAAAGTGTATTAATATAACTGTGTTGGTTGTGCAAAACTGGGGAATGGGTAATAAAGTGATTATCTATCTTTTAAAACAATAACAATTATATAGTAGACTGTCCTTTTAAGGCATGTTGTGCTATGTTGGGACAATGGCAGTGTGGGGAGGTGACTGGTTTACAATGTGCATTGACAGATACAGTCTGTAGTGTCTGGATAACATGTGTGTGGATAATTGAGGGTCTGGATAATATGTGCGTTTTTGTATAGATTTTAGATAGTGAAAATCTCAATATAATTATAGCAGATAATTTAGTGTAAAGGGATAACAGGACTGAGTTGCCAAAATGTGACAGTGCCACAAAATGCAGGACATATGGGACCTCTGTTAATGTTTGGTATGACACAGTCACTCAGTGACCTAATATAATTTCATAAGCTTTTCCACACAATTAAAATGTAGTTCTCCATGACTTTCAAAAACATTTACATGGCGAATACTAGTGGTTTCCTTACTATTGGTAAAATGTATACTAATGCCCAACTGTCATAGAGGGCTTGCAGTCCTTATTGGCAATAAAGAGGCTAATAGCTATAGCTTTCATATAATTTGGAAGATACCATTTCCACAAAGATACAGGGGACGTTCACGCAGATAAGCAATTACTTTTAAAGTGGCCAATACATGTAAGGGTGACCACTGCTGCGTTACTGTTTGTTTGCACTAATGTATCTATCGACCTATTGTTGTTTTCATAATATCCTCCTTATTAACTTCCCCAAATGGCTAGTTACTCAGTGAGGTACATTATGCCCTGTGCTGTAATCATATATAGCAAATGCTCATTTTATTGGTGTATTATCTCTGTTACTGGAAAAACACATCAATTAGCATGACATTAAATAATGTTGTATATGTTCCTTTAGATATTAGATATTAAAAGCCAGCACTTACCCACAGGAAATATTTCTACCCTGTTCTTTTTATTGCCTCACTTAATGATAATTACCACAGGCTATTTCTAGACACATATATCAAGAAGGAATATGGCACTCTGGTATTGTGTAACAGTTTAGCAAACTTTCACATTTTACATGTTTTTTTGTAAGCAGAATTTTATTAGGATTTTCTTTTATTGGTATTTCCACATTCTCCCTAAGGTGATAATTATCTTATTTGTTTTTATACTTTCTTCATAAAATATTGAGTAGATAAAATTGTACATTTATAGGGAATTTAAAATATATGTCTCTAAATAGTAAGTGTATTTAAAGATTTTTTTAAGATTAATACATTTTAGAAGTTGCAGCGCGTTGGGTTTAGTCATCTTTGGGTTTAGTCATCCCAAGGACCCAGCAGTGCCCCAAAATCATCCTATACGTTTTTCACAAATAACCAGTGATTTTACTTTCTTACCTGCCAATAACACAACAGAATAGCGTTTTTACCTCCACTGGTTTTTACCAGCAAGTACAGAACAGCGATTTCACTCCCAATAACACATAAATCCCCCCCCCCCATACAGTGCACATGCGCAATACTGCAGCGCATGGGAAGTGCCGCTTGTGTGTAAAGAATTGTTACATATGTGACCTGTAAAAATCTACGTCCTGCTCAGGGGACACACACTTGTGTGTTCATTTTATCTATAGTCCTCTGTTCTAAATCTGTATATATAAAATAAAGTCAGAGATATATTCTATTTGATATTCGTTATACATCTAAAACGTCTTCAATTAGATGCAACACAGAAATAATTTACTTTAATGCTCATTTAAAAAGTTTTTATTTTTTTAATTTTTTAAAGATCTTTGTTGTAACTGCCTTTTAGCAAATATATCTCCATCTTCTGTAAATATATTCTGCAGATTGTTTGTCAGGGGTATATTATCTTATATTTAGGACTAGATTACAAGTAGAGAGCTATCGATAGAATCATGGATCATATAAGTGGTGAGTTATGTGTTGCTCTGGAAAATTATATGCAAAGCAAAACACATGTATAATGTGATACAATAAAGTATACACATATATACGTTATTTATTAAATGTAAACTAAAAGTCTATTATATAAAGGAATTTAGCGTGGCTGTGCTATCCAACATCCAGATGTTAGCGTGCCGTAGGATTTCACTGAAGCGCTAACATTTTACTTTCAACTAATATTAGCGTAAAAATGGAAGCTCTATGGATTGCACGCTAGTGATGTAAGTGCATCATAGTGCTACCATTTAACACTCCATAAAGTTCATTATGTTTTGATAAACATTTTCAGGCAAATTATTAAATGGATAATTCACGCAGATTTGCTTTATTGAACAAGTCTATACTGAAACAAATTGTTTTTCTCTTAATGTGTTTACAATGACTTGTTATACCAGCTGCATTGTGTATATTGTATTTGAGTTGACACCTTTAGGTATAATTTTGTATATGAAATAACTGTTACTGCTAATTGAAACCACAACCCAATGAAATGGGTTGAGCTAGCAGGGAAGCAGACCTCATTATCTGTCTAAATATTTACACAAGTCCAATACTTAGGGCCTGATATTTAAAAGCTATTCTAAAAAGTCTTGTTACTATGGCGAGGCCCTTAAAAAAAATCAGAAATACAAATGTTATCTTGAGAAATGTTTAGGTTGCTATGTAGTGTTTTTATGTGAAACAGACTCCTACATTACAATACAAAGTAAAAAAACATTACAAAAAATACCAAAAATGTTGCATATTTTCTCTCAATGCCAGCAAGGTTTTGAATTTCAGAACAATGGAAAATGAACATTTTAGTACCTCTCTGTCACAGCCCCCCCCCCCCCACAAGGAGCATTATTTTATCTAAACCTTCTTGTTTACATGTTTTTTTAAATGTTTAGTATAGGTGAGGAAACAATAGAAATCTGTTATTTCAAATTAAAAAAAAAGTGAGGGTGTAATTTGTAAACAATTTAATAAACTACAGTAGGCAAAATAAATAACCGAGAACAAATTAAAGAGACAGTCTAGTCAACTTTAAACTTTCAGGATTCAGATAGGGCATGCAATTTTAAATAACTTTCCAATTTACTTTTATCATCAAATTTGCTTTTTTCCCCCTTGGTATTCTTTGTTGAAAACTAAACCTAGGTGGGCGCATATGCTAATATGTAAACCCTTGAAGGCCTCCTCTAATCTCAGGACATTTTTACTGTTTTTCACAGCTAGAGAGCATTAGTTCATGTGTGCCATATAGATAGCATTGTGCTCATGCACGTGGAGTTAGCTAGGAGTCAGCACTGATTGGCTAAAATGCAAGTCTATCAAAAGAACTAAAATAAGGAGGCAGTCTGCAGAGGCTTATATACAAGGTAATCACAGAGGTAAAAAGTGTATTAATATATCAGTATTGGTTATGCAAAACCGGGGAATGGGCAATAAAAATTCTAGAGTAGACTGTCCCTTTAACGTGGGGAGAAAATATTAATATACACTGTCCATTTAAGTTAAGGTACATTTCATGCTGTGACAAAGTGGCCTGTTCATTTCATTTTTTTCTGCTTTGCTCCCTCCATCAAGTAGTGTGTGAGCTGCAGCAATTGCAGATTTATCTCATTGAGCTGATATTATCATTACCGGTGTTGGTAATAAGTCGTCGAGGCGGGAATTGCTGTGTGTATTTCTCATTCTGTCTCGCTCTCAGGAGTGTGATCCTGCACAAATATACACGTAGATCTGCCTATGCCCTCGAGGCACATATGGTGCGCAAAAGTGTTTTTCCTTGCTGATGAAGAGGCAGCCTGAACAGAGAACGCTCCCTGGTGCATTCTCGTTCCATTCTAGCAAGAATTTCACATGAGCACTGCCTACCCATAGTGCGACCCATCAGACACCGCTTCTTAACACGACCTGCAATGAAATGTGACAGTTAATGGTGCAGACTCTTCTAAAATAACCATTGGCAATGACTTCTTTAAAATATTTTATCCCTGTGAAATAATGATCTGAAGAGCACAGTTGGCTACAAAGAACAGGCAGTAACTGCTTCACAGCTTATTAGGATGCGGATACATCACTACCACAGCTTCATTTGGAAGTCATAATCATTGGGCTCTCAGATTACTATTTATACAATAATAATATAATATACTTTGGGTAGAAACATGCAAAATACACCTTGTGCTGAAATCTACTGACAGTGTCTGTGGAGCATCAGTAAAAGTACATAAAGGTCAAAATTAAAGTATCATGATTAAGATAATAAAAAAGCTCCTATGTATTTTTATTGTCAGATTAATATATTTCTCTTGGTATCCTTTGTTGAATTCATTTTTATGAGAGCATACTGAAGTAATCTTATGGGCGTGCACGTATTGCCAGCACACACTGCTGACATATATTGCTCAGTATGGTCTCATGGAAAGAAGTTTAGCTTTAACAGAAGATACAATTAGAAAGAGGTGAACTGGAAGTAAATAACAATGATGCCAGCTCCTTTTAAATATCACTTTTATGACAGTTTAAGACTTTTATGGAGACTTTGTTTCTATTTAGGGGAAAACATTTTACAAATCATATTTGCTCAAGAACGGAGGATTATGCAAAGTCATATAATAAGAAATGATGGCTTAAAAAAAAATTAGAGCAACAGAGCTTGTGCTGTATCGTAATAAATAAATTTTTTGACTTTCAAGTAACTCATTCTAATATACAGAGGTCAAGTCCAGCGGGAACGCATGGGAACGGAGTTGCTGCACTATTTTTGCAGGTGAACTAAGTTCCCCCTGCAAAGAGAACAGAAACGCTCAGTAAACACTGCTGCTGTTAGTGCAAAGAGCTGAGCACAGTCTGGTTAGAGGGGTAGTGAGATCCTCTAGTAATGGGCAGAAACACTTCCTACAAAACTAAATGCAAGCCTGTCAGCGGCCCTGCTGTGTTATTATCCTGCACTGTATGA
>NC_069507.1:32294233-32339233 GCF_027579735.1 Bombina bombina | reverse complement strand
CTCTCTTATAACAATGCAATGTGTTTTGTTTGTTTGACAGTCCAGAAACCACGTACATTTTTGTGGCTATGGAAATATAAGTAGTTCCCTGACACAGCTGTTACAAATAATTCATATTGGGCATTTCTTATAGATGAGGAATTAACACAAATGATTTGCACCACACTATCCTTTTTCATACTAGCTGCTGAAAGTTTAGAAAATATCATTTCAGATGAACAAAGAGTCTCTAAGGATTGATAGATTTGGAGTATATATATTAGAAAAGGACAAAAAGATCTCAAGAAAGTAATAAATCCAGATTTACCTTCCAGCTGCCTGGCTTATTCTCTGCACAGACGTCAGGCTACTTGTTTAAAAGGTTGTACAAGGCCGCAAAATGTTTTGTTATTTTAGTCTTGGGATACAGCCACTGTCAATATCCTAAACCTACTAGATTTGATACTGTAAAATACATGTCTGGTTTTAACACTTTCACTGCCAGTGTTCAGTCTGTAGCAGCAAAATCTGTGAACCAAGGGATTAATAAAAAAAAATGAGATAAAGAAAAAAAGAAAATTCAATTTTAAAACAGCATGATCATTGCCTGGAATCAAAAACAGTTTGTTTTACAGCTTATAAATATTGCACAAAACCAGATGAATACATGACACTCTCAAAAGCTTTTTTTTAAAGGGGCATGAAACCTTCTGAGACTGTAACATAACAAGTTTGATGTTAATATATTCAGAAAGTTTTCACATTATACTATTATGTTTATTTATTACAAGACTACACAGAAACCTTGCTATTACAATGTGTTTTATGTAGTCTAAAAAGTCACTGTCATGGAGAATGTTAGTATTTCTCCTTAACATAAAGAATATTTGTGAATTCCCCTTAATGAACTACACAGTTTCCAAGGTAAAAACTTAATTTTAAACAATCTCTGCGGATCCTCACAATACCAACAAGTTTTCTTGTAGAATCTACCCAGAAAAGAGAGCTTTACGGGCGGATTTATCAATGACCGAATGGCCTCTCCTGAAACAGCAGTTAAGAAGCAGTGGTCTTAAGACCGCTGCTCCTTAACTAGTCCCCGTAATGGATTGTTCACCAGAACTGCTTGTGCAATGTCAAATGTCGACAGCATATGCTGTCGGCATTCAGCGATGTCGAGCAAACAGGATTGTCAGCCCACCATTTGGTAAATCTGTCCCTAAGAGAACATTTAAAAAATAATATTTTAGTATCTTCCCACATGCACACACTGGGAGTGTGATTTATTTTTCTGCCTCTTGCTTATTCAGCTTTACTGACATTTTAAATACAGGCAATTCTCTCAAAAGGAAAAAGCAGCTATTTCAAATGACAAAATAAAGGTAAATGGGGTCAGCCAACACTGAAAATGGATAATTGGGAACAAGTAAAGGGGAGAAAATGTTACAGTGCACTGTCCCTTTAATAAAGTTTATTTTGAGTTTAGTGTCTTTTCAGAAAAAAAAAACAATACTCTTGAGTTCAATTCTCAAACTGTGATCTGGGTAATAAAAGTCGTTCCATACATGAAGTTTTCTCAGTGTTTTTACAAAAATAACAGTTTGATTATTCTTTGTCTTTAGTGGTTGTTTCCTCTCAGCTATATCAAGTAACTGTTCCTCCAGCTTCATATAACCACAGGAGCCATTTACATTCCTTATTGGTACTGAAGAGGTTCTTTAATTTCTCTGTATATGGACCCTGCTTAGTGCGGAGGACATATTGCCACTTTACAGGCTCGATTATAAAGCATTAGTGTCGCCGGGGGCACTTTCCTGTTTTGTAAGTGTGTAAAGTCTGCAATGTTGCAGTATTAATAATTCATTGGCTCTCATGCCACCAGGCGCTTATTTTCCCTCACAGGGCACCACAAGAGAAAGCGTCTGGGCTGCGACTCACAGCTCCCCCTCTGCAAACAATTCAGGGAAACTCCCAGAGGAAGGCGACAGTAATAGAGTTGTCAATTGGGAAAGTAAAATGGGAAAATGAGTTTAGTGCTATAATAATGCAACAGGGGGTGGGATGTTAGATTACAATTAATGGAAAAGGACCAGAAGTGTGAGTCTGAGGTCTGTTTGTTCTGTAATGGATTGTTTTACTTCCTTTTATATAGGGCATTATTTGTCTATTATGTTCCCAGGGATAAACAATGTGCGCAAAGTTGTCAGCAGGTGCACTTAGTAATCAGCTATATTTTATGGAAGCAACAGACAGGAAATGACATCACTTTATGACAACATTACTAACCAGGCTTTGGAAAATATTCTCTAGAACAAGAGGTTTTGCGCAACAGAGAAAAAAATAGAACTAAAATACTTTATATCAAGTGCGGTGAATACATGAAGTAATCTATCATAGAGTAAATAACCCTAAATCATATTCATTTCTCTTTAAATGGGTTGTAACTCTTTATCTTCCTTATTGTTGTACTGCTGTATCTTCTCAAATAGGACCTGATTCTCTAAAGCTGACAAAAAAGTGCTGCAAAGTCTCTCAAAGATTTTTAGAAAGGTAAATTTTAGCTTGAGCTAAGCAAGTTCTGGATGTGATAAAGAGACACATTTAAATAAAAACACAAAAAAAAGTGCGATTCCTCTGCATGTTGGCGAGTTTTTGAAAATCACGCCCCAGTTAGCTGTCGGCTCAAATGTTAATTGATCATTGTTAATAAATAAGGTATTTATACCAGTGGTTTGCAGCAATATAAACCTTAAATGATTTTGAGCAGCTTAATAAATTAAAAATTCCATTATATTGACTATTGTTATGAACAATAATGATATAGGTTTAATTAAGTGTTTCAAAACATATATATTTTTTAATGATACATTTTTCATACACAGCTTCTACAAATGTAATGTGTATTGTGCATGTGCTTGCGTGCGTGTTCGTGCGTGCGTGCGTGCGTATTATATATTGTGTATATGAATCAGGAAATCAATGAAATAGTGACTTTTATTACTACAAATGTTGCAGTATTAAAGGGACAATAAAGTCAAAATTAAACTTTCATGATTTAGATAGGACATGCAATTTTAACAAACTTTCTAATTTACTTCCATCATCAATTTGTGCACAATGTGTTTATATGCATGCTCTTACTGAGCATGAATAAAAGTTCACAGTGTGTATGTATATGAGTCTATAATTGGCTAATGACTGTCACATGATACAAAGGGCAGGGAAATATATGCAATCTTTGACATTTCTAAGAAAAAAAATCTGATCATTTGAAATACAGAGTAAGTGCTATTGCATTGTCTTTTTATTGTGCATTTGGGGATTATGCAATTCTACTGTATTTAATGGTCATATTATAGTGTTAAATAGCTCCCAATCACCAACCACTGGTGCAGTGCATTGCAACTCTAGATAAGGCTATCACTGGTGAGCCAATCAGAATGGGCATACATACATATCTTCCAGTCACCCAATGCACTGTGCCAAGGTGCACCACTTTACTATAGGATTGCAGACATTAAACATATGGTTAAAAAGGGACTTTGCTTCAGAATAAAATACTGTAAAAGGATAAAGCATTATATTTTATGTTAGAAGGTCCCTTTAAGTCACTAATAACTTGATTAAGATAAAAAAGGGGCCCTTTGCTCTTTCATAACGCTGAGTGACTAGGTACATACATATTTTAACATTGCTTAGATGTTTAAAAGCAAAATAGTCTTGTAAAAAGTACATCACAGTTTGCCTTTCAGATAATATCTCTAAAGTTCACTGTCAATACTAATGTAACATTCCCTGGGGAGTTGTGATTCCATAGCAGGAAGCATTTCCAGTTTAATGCTGCAGTACAGAGTGAGCATTTTCTAAACAAATACCCTTTGTATACCTCTGATTTTACTGATAGAAATGTATTTTAGCTAAAGCTGACCAAACCCAGACAGAAAGTCTTGAAGGAAATGTGTTTCTACAGAAGTTATGTCATTAGACTCAAAAAACAGTCCAGGGGTTCAAATGCAACAGGGAATATAAGTTTGTATATTAGCGATACTGTAGTATTCATTTGCATTGCCTAATACGGACAACCAAAATAGCTGTGAGCAAGGACATACTTTCAGTAACCCGAATAGAAAAAAATTAAATTATATATATATTAGGAGCTCTTTTTAGGAGCTTACAATGAGGCCCATTTATCAAGCTCCGTATGGAACTTGAGGGCCCGTGTTTCTGGCGAGTCTTCAGACTCGCCAGAAACACAAGTTATGGAGCAGTGGTCTAAAACGCTGCTCCATAACCCTGTCCACCTGCTCTGATGAGGCGGACAGGAATCGCCACAATTCAACCCGATCGAGTACGATCGGGTTGATTGACCCCTCCCTGCTGGCGGCCCATTCTGCAGGGGCGGCGTTGCACCAGCAGCTCTTTGAGCTGCTGGTGCAATGCTGAATATGCTGAATACGGAGAACATATTGCTCTCCACATTCAGCGATGTCTGTCGGACCTGATCCGATCTGATATATACAGTGGGGCAAAAAAGTATTTAGTCAGCCACCAATTGTGCAAGTTCTCCCACTTAAGAAGATGAGAGAGGCCTGTAATTTTCATCATAGGTATACCTCAACTATGAGAGACAAAATGTGGAAACAAATCCAGACAATCACATTGTCTGAATTGGAAAGAATTTATTTGCAAATTATGGTGGAAAATAAGTATTTGGTCAATATCAAAAGTTCATCTCAATACTTTGTAATATATCCTTTGTTGGCAATGACAGAGGTCAAACGTTTTCTGTAAGTCTTCACAAGGTTGTCACACACTGTTGCTGGTATGTTGGCCCATTCCTGCATACAAATCTCCTCTAGAGCAATGATGTTTTGGGGCTGTCGCTGGGCAACATGGACTTTCAACTCCCTCTGGCTAGGCCACTCCAGGACCTTGAAATGCTTCTTACGAAGCCACTCCTTCGTTGCCCGGGCAGTATTTGGGATCATTGTCATGCTGAAAGACCCAGCCACGTTTCATCTTCAATGTCCTTGCTGATGGAAGGAGGTTTGCACTCAAAATCTCACGATACATGGCCCCATTCATTCTTTCATATACAGGGATCAGTCCTCCTGTTCCCTTTGCAGAGAAACAGCCCCAAAGCATGATGTTGCCACCCCTATGCTTCACAGTAGGTATGGTGTTCTTTGGTTGCAACTCAGCATTCTCTCATTTCCAAACACAACGAGTTGTGTTTCTATCAAACAGTTCTACTTTGGTTTCATCTGACCATATGACATTCTCCCAATCCGCTTCTGGATCATCCAAATGCTCTCTAGCATACTTCAGACGGGCCCGGACATGTACTGGCTTAAGCAGGGGGACACGTCTGGCACTGCAGGATCTGTGTCCCTGGCGGCGTAGTGTGTTACTGATGGTAGCCTTTGTTACGTTGGCCCCAGCTCTCTGCAGGTCATTCACTAGGTCCCCCTGTGTGGTTCTGGGATGTTTGCTCACCGTTCTTGTGATCATTTTGACCCCACGGGGTGAGATCTTGCATGGAGCCCCAGATCGAGGGAGATTATCAGTGGTCTTGTATGTCTTCCATTTTCTAATTATTGCTCCCACAGTTAATTTATTCACACCAAGCTGCTTGCCTATCGCAGATTCAGTCTTCCCAGCCTGGTGCAGGTCTACAATTTTGTTTCTGGTGTCCTTCGACAGCTCTTTGGTCTTCACCATAGTGGAGTTTGGAGTGTGACTGTTAGAGGTAGTGGACAGGTGTCTTTTATACTGATAACAAGTTCAAACAGGTGCCATTAATACAGGTAATGAGTGGATGACAGAGGAGCCTCTTAAAGAAGAAGATACAGGTCTGTGAGAGCCAGAAATCTTGCTTATTTATAGGTGACCAAATACTTATTTTCCACCATAATATGCAAATAAATTATTTCCAAATCAGACAATGTGATTGTCTGGATTTGTTTCCACATTTTGTCTCTCATAGTTGAGGTATACCTATCATGAAAATTACAGGCCTCTCTCATCTTCTTAAGTGGGAGAACTTGCACAATTGGTGGCTGACTAAATACTTTTTTGCCCCACTGTATATATATATATATATATATATATATATATATATATATATATATATACAGTATATTCTCACACTCTCTCTCACACACACTCGCACACTCACATGCACACACTCGCACACTCACATGCACGCACTCACGCAATCACACACATTCACTCATACACACACTTACTTACTCACTCACTCACACACACCTTTATTATCATTCTTTTATATTTATTTAAATATGTTTTTATACTTGTGGAGGGGTTTTCCTTTCAACAAATAAAACTATGGGAATTGCCCTTATCAGCCGGCAAACACACATATGAACTTCCTGTTAGTTAGATAGCTAATTAAACTTGTTTTTTATTTAACTTTTTATGTGCACGCATATACACTTATATATACACACACACACATATTCACACTCATACACAAACACACATATATAAACTCATACACACACATACTACATACAGACACTCATACACACTCATACACAAACACAGATACATACACTCATACACAGACATACATACATACACTCATACACACACATACATACACTCACACAGACACTCATACACACTCATACACGCATACACTCATACACACACATACATATACACACTCATGCACACACATACATACATACACTCACACAGACACTCATACGCACTCATACACACACACAGACACTCATACACACACACATACATACACTCGCACAGACACTCATACACACTCATACACAAACACACATACATACACTCATACACAAACACACATACATACACTCATACACACACATACATACATACACTCATACACACACATACATACATACACTCATACAACACACACATACATACACTCATACACACACATACATACAGTCACACAGACATTCATACACACTCATACACACACATACATGCAAAAGAGAGAGAGCAAAAGAGAGGGGATAGATAGAGCAGAAGAGAGGGGATAGATAGAGCAAAAGAGAGGGAAGAGAGAGAGCAAAAGAGAGGGGAGAGAGAGATTAAAAGAGGGGGGGGGGAGAGAGAGCAAAAGAGATGGGAGAAAGCAACAGACACGGGAAAGAGAGGACAAAAGAGAGGGGAGAGAGAGAGAGCAGAAGAGAGGGGAGCGAGAGAACAAAAGAGAGGGGGGAGAAAGAGCAAAAGAGAGAGCAGAGAGAGAGAGCAAATGAGAGGGGAGAGAGAGTAAATGAGAGGGGAGAGAGAGCAAATGAGAGGGGAGAAAGAGCGCAAAAGAGAGGGGAGAGGGAGAGCAAAAGAGAGAGGGAGAGAAAAAGAGAGGAGGGAGAGAGAGCAAACAAGAGGGGGGCGAGAGAGAGCAAAAGAGAGGGGGGAGAGAGAGAGAAAGAGAGGGGTGAGAGAGCAAAAGAGGGGGAGAGAGAGCAAAAAGGAGGGGAGAGAGAGAGAATAAAAGAGAGGGGAAAGAGAGAGCAAAAGAGAGGGGGGATGGAGAGCAAAAGAGAGGGGGAGAGTGAGAGCAAATGAAAGGGGGAGATAGAGAGCATAAGAGAGGGGAGAAAGAGAGAGAGCAAAAGAGAGGGGGGAGAAAGAGCAAAAGAGAGGGGAGAGAGAGCAAAAGAGAGGGGGGAGAGAGAGCTAAAGTGGGGGGATAAAGAGCAAAAGAAGGGGGAGAGAGAGCAAAAGAGAGGGGGGAGAGAGAGCTAAAGTGGGGGGATAAAGAGCAAAAGAAGGGGGAGAGAGAACAAAAGAGAGGGTGAGAGAGAGCAAAAGAGAGAGGAGAGTGAGAGCAAATGATAGAGGAGAGAGAGTAAATGAGAGGGGGAGAGAGAGCAAAAGAGAGAGGGAGAGAAAAAGAGAGGAGGGAGAGAGAGCAAACAAGAGGGGGGCGAGAGAGAGCAAAAGAGAGGGGGGAGAGAGAGAGAAAGAGAGGGGTGAGAGAGCAAAAGAGGGGGGAGAGAGAGCAAAAAGGAGGGGAGAGAGAGAGAATAAAAGAGTGGGGAAAGAGAGAGCAAAAGAGAGGGGGGATGGAGAGCAAAAGAGAGGGGGAGAGTGAGAGCAAATGAAAGGGGGAGATAGAGAGCATAAGAGAGGGGAGAAAGAGAGAGAGCAAAAGAGAGGGGGGAGAAAGAGCAAAAAAGAGGGGAGAGAGAGCAAAAGAGAGGGGGGGGAGAGAGAGCTAAAGTGGGGGGATAAAGAGCAAAAGAAGGGGGAGAGAGAGCAAAAGAGAGGGGGGGAGAGAGAGCTAAAGTGGGGGGATAAAGAGCAAAAGAGGGGAGCGAGAGAACAAAAGAGAGGGTGAGAGAGAGCAAAAGAGAGAGGAGAGTGAGAGCAAATGATAGAGGAGAGAGAGTAAATGAGAGGGGGAGAGAGAGCAAAAGAGATGGGAGAGGGAGAGCAAAAGAGAGGGGGGAAAGCAAAAGAGAGGGGGAGATCGAGCAAAAGAGAGGGGGAGAGAGAGCAAACAAGAGGGGGGAGAGAGAGCAAAAGAGAGGGGAGAGAGAGAGCAAAAGAGAGGGGGGGAGAAAGCAAAAGAGAGAGGGGGAGATATCAAAAGAGGGGAGAGAGAGAGAGAGAGAGAGAGAGAGAGAGAGAGAGAGAGAGAGAGAGCAAAAGAGAGGTAAGAGAGAGTGCAAAAGAGAGGGTAGAGGGAGAGAAAAAGAGAGGAGGGAGAGAGAGCAAAAGAGAGGGGGGGAAAGAGATCAAAAGAGAGGGGGGAGAGAAAGCAAAGGAGAGGGGGGAGAGAGAGCTAAAGAGGGGGGAGAGAGAGAGCAAAAGAGGGGGGGAGAGAGAGCAAAAGAGAGGGGGAGAGAGAGAGCAAAAGGGGTGTTAAAAGAATCCACCTATATGCAGCGTAAAATGGCAGGGTGGTTCCGTCACCACAATAGACTGACCTCTAGGCAGGCTTTCCCACTAGTACTAGTATACAGTGTATTAACCATGTATACAAATAGTTTAGCACAAAATCACATGATATTATCAGGTATTTCTATATATTAAAAATATATATATTAAAAATGGCAAAATCTGCTTCTTCATTTAAAATAGTGTTTTCTAAAGCAAATTTCCAGCAGACATCATGATTTTGGTGATTTCATTAGTAAATCCTATCACTCAGATACAAAACACTCTAATATAGACAGATCATCTACAGCACCAGATAAATGTTAACAAGTGCAAGTTGTCTCACTCCCTGTCTTTCCTGAAATTGACCAGTGTCTTCCTCTGATTGATGGTCCAAGTGTAAATAACATAAATCAAACCAAGCCCCTGCAGACCCCATCAGTAAGCTGCCCCTGAACAATATAGACAGCCAGATGATTGGTGTATGGACAGCTCAGTGATAGAAGCACCTTTTCATCTCACTGGGATTAACGAAACAGGAAAGCTGCTCTTGCAAAATGCAATAATAGCTAATGATTAGGGGACACAGTAGAATAGAAAAGAAAATCACAATAGATCAGACATGATCAATACTGTGGGCCCGAATTATCAAGCTCCGAATGGGTCTTGATGCCCCTGTTTCCGTGCGAGCCTTCAGGCTCGCCGGAAACAGCAGTTATGAAGCAGCGGTCTTAAGACCAGACCGCTGCATAACTGGTCCGCCTGCTCTGAGTCTGTGGTCTGCAATCCGCCCAATCCTATACGATCGGGCTGATTGACAACCCCTGCTAGGGGCCGATTGGCCGCAAATCTGCAGGGGGTAGCATTGCACAAGCAGTTCTGGTGAACTGCTTGTGTAATGTTAAATGCCGACAGAGTAAGCTGTCAGCATTCAGCTATGTCTATCAGACAGACATTGATAAAACGGCGCCCATGTGTGGGATATATGGGGACAGGACACTTTATAGACACAACTTACCTTGTTGCTACCTCTAAGAAAACACTACACTATGTCAGGCTGCTGTGTCACATATACAAGTTTCCATGAGAGCAATGTAGCACAAGATATTTATTGGCATTAAAGGAACATTGCAATATAATAACAAAATACTCTGTTTTGTTACAGTATTTTATTATTAAACAAATGTGTATAATACATAGTTACCAGCATGCATTTATTTAAAGGACCGTAAAACACAGTAGAATTACATAATCAACAAATACAGAACAAAAAGACAATGCAAAAGCACTTTGTTTGAATTTTTAAAATGAGTAGAAAATGTGTGTTTTGTTTTTTGACAGTTTGTTAAATTTTCCTTCCCTCTGCATCATCAGCCAATCACAAAATGCATATCTGTATATTCTGTAAGTTCCCTTTAAGAGTCCTTTTAATAAAACAATGCTCTAATGACTGAGTATTTTATTAGTATACTAGAATATCCAAATTAAGTCATTGCTTACAGAAATACATTGTGTATAATAATATTAAAACAAAAAAAGTAAATGTATAAAGCCAAAATGTTTTAAAAGCATTTAAATTGTAATTGTGCATGCAAGTTGTTTTGTTTATCTGGCCGTGTCTGCTATAGCCAATCAGAGGCCAGATGAAAAATGCCCTAGTGCACTGTTTCTGTGTAGCATATTACAGGGTCACATATATATGAATTTAAAGGATATAATTGTTTTCATTGTATTTATTTGATATATGGATACACACACAAAAAATCTGAAGTCTAATTATCTTACACATTGGACAGAGCATACATGTCTTTGCCGTGTAACATCATTAATACCATCACTTGTGTGGGTCATTTTAACCCTATCACTGCCAAAAAAAATGACCACAATGCTTTGCATATAAATAAAGCATTCCGAAGGGCAAGACAATCCCCTCTCTTAATCTGAGATGTTAAAATGATATTTGATTGTTGGTGTGAGATAAAAACGTCACATGCAACTGCTATAAAAAAGGCCAGTTAAGTGCAGCTTGGTGCTGACAGTAATTTGTAGCTGAACTAAACTTAGTATTCATTAAACAGAGCTAAAGATGCATCTCTGACACTTAGACTGTCCTTTTTGTTCTCATTTATATTTTGCTGTGATCCAGTGATATATCTGTCGCCAGGTCTCAGCAGGGAGACAAGTTGACATTTAAGGTTCATAATGTCTCTAATTAGAAAACGTAATTAATATAGAAGTTCCCTTGTTGGTTCTCACTTTTATAAGTTGAATCATGCAGTCTCGCTTTATGGCACAGTGTTAGTGCTGTAAAACTGACACTGGCCTAGGATCAACATAATTGCAAAGAAGACAGAAATATCTCCTTATTTTCTTTATTAAAGGGACCTAAAAGGCAAACACAACGTTTTATAGTGCAAATAGAGCTTCCTGTTAAAGAGGTTTCTTATTTTGCTTTTGTTATCAAATTGTCTTCATTATATTAGTATCCTTTGTTTAAAAGAATACCTAGGTATGACAGGAGCCACAATTCCCTACTGGGAGCTTGTTACTTGTCATTGTCTCAAATAGGGTTATACTTAAAGGGATATGAAACCCAAATTTTTTCTTTAATGATTCATATAGAGCACGCAACTTTAAACAACATTCTAATTTACTTATATTACTTCATTCTCTTAGTATCTTTTGTTGAAAAGCATGGACGTATGCTTAGGAGCCGGCCCATTTCTGGAACACTATATGGCAGCAGTTTTGCAAAAATGTTATCCATTTGCAAGAACACTAGAGGGCAGCACTATTTCCTGTCATGTGGTGCCAGGTGCCTACGTAGTTATCTTTTCAACATAGAATATCATGAGAACAAAGCAAATTTGATAATAGAAGCAAATTGGAAACTTTTTTTAAAATGTATGCTCTTTCTGAATCACATTTTTGTGTGGGGGGGGGGGGTTTCATATCCCTTTAATAGAAATCATTGCAATATGCATTTTTTTTTTTTAATTTTATTTCTGCAGGGCCGATTACTCTGTGTCTCAGCCCACAGGGGTCTCTATAGAAAGGCAAAAGAACAGCTTTTACTTTCAAGTGTTGCTAGGAAATATCTGCTTTAGTTTATTGCCCAATTTTAGCAGAGGGCTTTTGGTGCAAAAATCATGTGACAGTAGAACACAAGTCCTGTAATGGTAGCTCTCTTATCAATCTGCAGGCAGTGGCTACATTGAAAATGTCTTTGTATTCCTTTAGCAAGAAAATAAGTAAGATATTTGCTGTTTTTTGTTGTTGTTTTAACACAATATGTTCCTTTTTAGGTTTACTTTGATTTAATATATTTGTTTTTACTAACGGAACAATGTTTCATAGCCCAATAAAGGGATATGAAACCCACATGTTTTTCTTTCATGATTCAGATAGAGTATGTAATCTTAAGTTCTAATTTATTCCTATTATCAATTTATCTTTGTTCTCTTTGTTTCTTTATTTGAAAAGCAGGAATGTAAGCTTTGAAGATGGACCATTTTTTATTTACCACCTGGGTAGCACTTGCTGATTGGTGGCTAAATGTAGCCACCAATCAGCAAACACTTTTTGCAAAAACCCAACGTGCACAAAAAGTTAAACAGAATATTGTGACTGTATTAACGTATTCTCCCATAGACTCCAATGGAGCATGCAAACAGCAAAAAAAAAACAAAAAAAACCCCATACTCGCACGCTAACCCAATCACGTTTATTCAAGAACGCTAAATCCGACATGAAATATTAATATCTCACAATGTTTTCCACATAGAAGAATATGTTCTTTTTATTCTTAACTTTCTCTCTCTTCATATATATATATATATATATATATATATATATATATATATATATATATATATACACTGTACATAGTTATATATACACAGTATATAGATATATATAAGAATATATATTTAAAAATACTTAGAACATGTTCCCCTATATGAATTTGGAGTGTGAAATATTTGCATTACATGCACAGTTAAACACTTTTAAATATGAATATTGCAGAAATATGATTTTTCATGTTTTCAGCTACTTGACTGCAAAGGGCGTGCGCCAATGCACTGATATAAATAATATATATATATTATTTATATAAGCATGTAAACATATGTATTTATGTGTTTTAAATATATGTAGTGTATATACACATATTAATACATAAATACATGTGTACACACATATAAATATATATAAATATGACATATGTATCTATCGCTATGGTAAAGCCGTTGCAGCCTTTTTTTTCTAACAGCTGAGACCTCATATCTTTGAGCCCTTATAACTTTTTAATGCAATTTTTAAAATATATATTTTTTATTAGACAGTGTTAATATGAGTATAGCTGTACTGTTAAATGTATTTTTGATGTTTTTTGTGCAACTTTTTGTCTGGCGTAACAGTTAACCAGAGCTCTGAAGTAGCACTAACCCGACTGCGCTACACGTTTACTTTCAACTCATAATACGCCCTATTTCCGCTGCACACAAAAAGCCAAGAAATACCCCATATCGCTTGTGCACTACAGTTAGTGCACCACTCCTAATTTAGTCCTCTGTGCAGGAAACCACCGGTGAGTCAATCAGAAGCGGCAGATGCAGTTCCCAAGCAGAACTTATGAGATTTAACCCTTTGCAGGGATTAAACATATAGCTAAGGCCATTAATGCTAAAATTAAATGCTCTAACAATTTAGAAAATGTAATTTTTGCTAATTTTAGATCAAAATATCACAGGTTTATAACAGATCAGGAAAGTGCAGCTTAGCCAGAATTTTTGTATAAACAAAGCTGGTATATCATCTTGTGTCAGGGAGTACAGTCAACGTATTGTTTTTCTGGGGCGCGTGGGAGGTCTGCAGAGGGTTGGGACAAAAATAATAATATGAATGCCCCCTGGCACCGGCCTCTCCTCTTGCTGTCATCAATAGAAAACTAAAGTTCAGACCTTCTCATTTCTTCATGATGACAGTCTGAGTCTTTCTATTTAATAAGGTGTTGCTTGGAAGAGTTCCGAAACAGCAGCCCTTTAATTTTGCTTGGAAAAAAAGGCGCCTATGTATATTCAAACTTTATAATTACTCTCTGGCTTACAGTACCCTCTCATTACTTATGACTGGAAGAATGCAGCTTCTTCTAGAACATAATTACAGAGGTTGGGTCGTTGTGGTGAGGTGATTTGAAGGAGGGGGGGTTCTACATCATAGCATGTTTCAGACAGACAGAAATGTGGTTTTGTGCTGCAGTTTCCCAGCCAATCATTTTTAATATAGCACAGAAAAAAACAGGACTTGAGACAAGAACCCTCAATTATCAAAATAACCAGTATATTGTATGTTCTATATGGGAATGTGCAAGTCAGATCTACTCTCTGACCTCTTCAATTAAAAGGGGACGTTCTAAAAGCTATTTTAAATACCTGTCTCAGTAACAATATATCAGTGGTGCTTAGAATTGATTTTTTTTTTTTTTGGTAAGTGATTATAGGAAGCAATGAGAGCTCTTAAGGGAAAATTTATTTGAATCATTTATTATCATAGCATTTTTTTCTCTTTCAATTTCTGTGTGTTATTTAAACCTCACTTACAAGAGAGAGAGAGGGAGTCAGATTAATATGAATTTAAGCTACTGGGATTCAGGCTTTTGGCTTTAAATATTACAATTTTTAATAAATCATAGAACAAATAATGACAGTGAAGATGATAAAACATCCGATTTATGTTGTGACACAGTTTCTCACTCAACAGCCAGGTTATTTTGCCGTAGGGTACGAAATATGTTCAGTTACAACAGTTGATGAAACAACATATATTTATAGTTTGTCTGACTTTACTATCAATTGAGAAATAACATTGCAAACATGTGTACCTGTGTATTCTCAGTTTGTTTCATGTTTGTCTGCTTGTAAAAACATAAAATGCACTACAATTAATAAGGAGCTGCTGGGTATTAAAAGCAGCAGATTTAGGCGATGACAATAAAAAATTATTTATAAAATATAAAATGTATATGCAATTCCTACAGTGATATGTAAGATTCCGAGACGTAATACATGAAATAGGTTTATTTAGACAATTGCTACAAAATAACTTACACCAATTCTGGGTTTTTGTAACATAAAATTATCAGTTGAAATATAAGTTGCTAAATGTATTTCTTTCTTTTTTTTCTAGTTTCTATTCATGAGAGCATACTGAGCTAAGCTTAGGAGAGTGCATGTATCTTAAAGGGCCATTCAGCACAGTAGAATTGCTTAATCATATAATATATAATATAAAGACAATGCAGTACCATTGACTCTGAATTCTAAATGAGCAGTAGATATTTTTTTTTTCTGACAAATTTCAGAATTGCTTTCCTTTTCCCTGCACTCTGTATCATGTGACAGACATCAGCGAAAGTCATGTATATACTGTGGACTCTTGCACGTGTTCAATAGGAACTGGTGTCAACGTGTTCATAGAAATACTGGGCAATGGAAAGCTTTATTTAAAGGGACACTCAATCAAAATTAAACTCTCATTATTCAGATAGAGCATGCTATTTTAAACAACTTTCAAATTTACTTCCATTAACAAAATATGCACAGTCTTTTTATTTTTAAACTTTTTGAGTCACCAGCTCCTACTGAGCATGTGCAAGAATAAGTGTGTATGGATTTGTGATTGGCTGATGGCTGTCACATGGTACAGGGGGAGTGGAAAAAGACATAACTTTTAAAATTGGCAGAAAAAAAATCTACTACTCATTTGCAGTTCAGACTAAGTGCTATTGCATTGTCTTGTTATCTTGCATTTGTTGATTATGCAAATCTACTGTGTTGACTGGTCCTTTAATTGCATGCTCTATCTGAATCAAGGAGGTTTAATTTTAACTTTAGTGGCCATTTTCTTTCATAATTCAGATAGAACACACCATTTTTGAACAACTTTTCAGTAAACTTCTATGATCACATTTTCTACATTCTCTAATCTCTTGATATCCTTTGTTGAAGTAATGAAGAAATGCACTTATGGGAAGTAGCAGAACACATTGGCGCCAATTTAACATTCTGCGGGTGGACATGATCTGCTGTAGCGGATCATGTCCGCCGCACATCAATAAATGCCGACAGCATAAGATGTATGCAATTATCATTGCACAAGCATTTGTAGTGAAATGCTTGTGCAATACCGCCCCCTGCACATTCAGGGCCAATCGGCCGCTAGCAGGGGGTGTCAATCATCCTGATCGTATCTGATCGGGATGATTGCTGACCGCCACATCAGAGGTTAAGACCGCTGCTTCTTAACTCTTGTTTCCGGGGAGCCTGAAGGTCACGCAGAAACTGCAGCATACGGGGCATGATAAATCGGCCCCATTAGTTGAATCAAAGACAAGAGACATATATATGCAGCAACCAATCAGCAGCTAGCTCTCAGTAGTGTATTGCTGCAACTGAGCCTACCTAGGTATGCTATTTAACAAAGAATACCAAGAGATCAAAGCAAATTAAATAATAGATGTAATCTGGAAAGTTGTTTAAAACTGTATGCTCTGCCCGAATCATGAGAGTTTAATTTTTACTTTAGCATCCCTTTAAACACTTAAGGGCAGCAGTGCTTTGAACAATGTTATACATATATTGCTCAAGATACGTGCACACTCATAAACCTATCTCTGTATGCCCTCCTGGAAAAGAGCTAAGTTTTTATAGGAACATGAAACCCAAATAATTTATTTCATGATTTAGGTAGAGCAGCAATTTTAAACAACTTTCTAATCTACTTCTATTATCAAATGTTCTTAAAACTCTTGGAATCTTTTGTTAAAAAGCAGGGATGTAATCTCAGGAGCATGCACGTTCTGGAGCACTATATGGCAGCAGTTTTGCAAGAACGTTATCCATTTGAAAGAGCACTAGAGGGCAGCACTATTTCCTGCCATTTTGTGCTCCAGACACCTACCTAGGTATCTCTTCTACAAAGAAAACTATGGGAATGAATTTGATAAAAGTAAATTGGAAACTTTTTTATAATTTGCAAACTGAGTTAGAATCACAAAATATTTTTTGGAGAAATATGTAAATTTTATAATAGAAGTGTTTTAGATTATTTTTATTTATTTATGTTTTTGTCTGTTTTATTTATATGATATGAAAGTCATGATACACTTACACACCCTTTATTTATATGATATGACAGTCATGATACACTTACACGCCCTTTATTTATATGATATAATAGTCATGATACACTTACACGCCCTTTATTTATATGATATAATAGTCATGATACACTTACACACCCTTTATTTATATGATATGACAGTCATGATACACTTACACGCCCTTTATTTATATGATACAATAGTCATGATACACTTACACGCCCTTTATTTATATGATACAATAGTCATGATACACTTACACGCCCTTTATTTATATGATACAATAGTCATGATACACTTACACACCCTATATTTATATGATATGATAGTCATGATACACTTACACGCCCTTTATTTATATGATATGATAGTCATGATACACTTACACGCCCTTTATTTATATGATATGATAGTCATGATACACTTACACGCCCTTTATTTATATGATACAATAGTCATGATACACTTACACGCCCTTTATTTATATGATATGACATTGGAAACTTTTTTATAATTTGCAAACTGAGTTAGAATCACAAAATATTTTTTGGAGAAATATGTAAATTTTATAATAGAAGTGTTTTAGATTATTTTTATTTATTTATGTTTTTGTCTGTTTTATTTATATGATATGATAGTCATGATACACTTACACACCCTTTATTTATATGATACAATAGTCATGATACACTTACACGCCCTTTATTTATATGATATGACAGTCATGATACACTTACACGCCCTTTATTTATATGATATGACAGTCATGATACACTTACACGCCCTTTATTTATATGATATGATAGTCATGATACACTTACACGCCCTTTATTTATATGATATGATAGTCATGATACACTTACACGCCCTTTATTTATATGATACAATAGTCATGATACACTTACACGCCCTTTATTTATATGATATGACAGTCATGATACACTTACACGCCCTTTATTTATATGATATGACAGTCATGATACACTTACACGCCCTTTATTTATATGATATGATAGTCATGATACACTTACACGCCCTTTATTTATATGATATGATAGTCATGATACACTTACACGCCCTTTATTTATATGATACAATAGTCATGATACACTTACACGCCCTTTATTTATATGATATGATAGTCATGATACACTTACACGCCCTTTATTTATATGATATGATAGTCATGATACACTTACACGCCCTTGATTTATATGATATGATAGTCATGATAAACTTACACGCCCTTTATTTATATGATATGATAGTCATGATACACTTACACACCCTTTGTTTATATGATATGATAGTCATGATACACTTACACACCCTTTATTTATATGATATGATAGTCATGATACACTTACACGCCCTTTATTTATGTGATATGACAGTCATGATACACTTACACGCCCTTTATTTATGTGATATGACAGTCATGATACACTTACACGCCCTTTATTTATATGATATGATAGTCATGATACACTTACACGCCCTTTATTTATATGATATAATAGTCATGATACACTTACACACCCTTTATTTATATGATATAATAGTCATGATACACTTACATGCCCTTTATTTATATGATATGATAGTCATGATACACTTACACGCCCTTTATTTGTATGATATGATAGTCATGATACACTTACATGCCCTTTATTTATATGATATGATAGTCATGATACACTTACACACCCTTTATTTATATGATATAATAATCATGATACACTTACACGCCCTTTATTTATATGATATAATAGTCATGATACACTTACATGCCCTTTATTTATATGATATGATAGTCATGATACACTTACATGCCCTTTATTTATATGATATGATAGTCATGATACACTTACACGCCCTTTATTTATATGATATAATAGTCATGATACACTTACACGCCCTTTATTTATATGATATAATAGTCATGATACACTTACACGCCCTTTATTTATATGATATGATAGTCATGATACACTTACACACCCTTTATTTATATGATATAATAGTCATGATACACTTACACGCCCTTTATTTATATGATATGATAGTCATGATACACTTACATGCCCTTTATTTATATGATATGATAGTCATGATACACTTACACGCCCTTTATTTATATGATACAATAGTCATGATACACTTACACGCCCTTTATTTATATGATACAATAGTCATGATACACTTACACGCCCTTTATTTATATGATATGACAGTCATGATACACTTACACACTCTTTATTTATATGATATGATAGTCATGATACACTTACACGCCCTTTATTTATATGATACAATAGTCATGATACACTTACACGCCCTTTATTTATATGATACAATAGTCATGATACACTTACACGCCCTTTATTTATATGATATGACAGTCATGATACACTTACACACCCTTTATTTATATGATATGATAGTCATGATACACTTACACGCCCTTTATTTATATGATATAATAGTCATGATACACTTACACACCCTTTATTTATATGATATGATAGTCATGATACACTTACACGCCCTTTATTTATATGATACAATAGTCATGATACACTTACACGCCCTTTATTTATATGATATGATAGTCATGATACACTTACACGCCCTTTATTTATATGATATGATAGTCATGATACACTTACACGCCCTTTATTTGATATAATAGTCATGATACACTTACACGCCCTTTATTTATATGATATGATAGTCATGATACACTTACACGCCCTTTATTTATATGATATGATAGTCATGATACACTTACACGCCCTTTATTTATATGATATGATAGTCATGATACACTTACACGCCCTTTATTTATATGATATGATAGTCATGATACACTTACACGCCCTTTATTTATATGATATAATAGTCATGATACACTTACACGCCCTTTATTTGATATGATAGTCATGATACACTTACACGCCCTTTATTTATATGATATAATAGTCATGATACACTTACACGCCCTTTATTTATATGATATAATAGTCATGATACACTTACACGCCCTTTATTTATATGATATAATAGTCATGATACACTTACACGCCCTTTATTTATATGATATAATAGTCATGATACACTTACACGCCCTTTATTTATTTGATATAATAGTCATGATACACTTACACACCCTTTATTTATATGATATGATAGTCATGATACACTTACACGCCCTTTATTTATATGATATGATAGTCATGATACACTTACACGCCCTTTATTTATATGATATGATAGTCATGATACACTTACACGCCCTTTATTTGATATAATAGTCATGATACACTTACACGCCCTTTATTTATATGATATAATAGTCATGATACACTTACACGCCCTTTATTTGATATGATAGTCATGATACACTTACACGCCCTTTATTTATATGATACAATAGTCATGATACACTTACACGCCCTTTATTTATATGATATAATAGTCATGATACACTTACACGCCCTTTATTTATATGATATAATAGTCATGATACACTTACACGCCCTTTATTTATATGATATAATAATCATGATACACTTACACGCCCTTTATTTATTTGATATAATAGTCATGATACACTTACACACCCTTTATTTATATGATATGATAGTCATGATACACTTACACGCCCTTTATTTATATGATATGATAGTCATGATACACTTACACGCCCTTTATTTATATGATATGATAGTCATGATACACTTACACGCCCTTTATTTGATATAATAGTCATGATACACTTACACGCCCTTTATTTTTATGATATAATAGTCATGATACACTTACACACCCTTTATTTGATATGATAGTCATGATACACTTACACGCCCTTTATTTATATGATATAATAGTCATGATACACTTACACGCCCTTTATTTATATGATATAATAGTCATGATACACTTACACGCCCTTTATTTATATGATATAATAGTCATGATACACTTACACGCCCTTTATTTATATGATATAATAGTCATGATACACTTACACGCCCTTTATTTATTTGATATAATAGTCATGATACACTTACACACCCTTTATTTATATGATATGATAGTCATGATACACTTACACGCCCTTTATTTATATGATATGATAGTCATGATACACTTACACGCCCTTTATTTATATGATATGATAGTCATGATACACTTACACGCCCTTTATTTGATATAATAGTCATGATACACTTACACGCCCTTTATTTATATGATATAATAGTCATGATACACTTACACGCCCTTTATTTGATATGATAGTCATGATACACTTACACGCCCTTTATTTATATGATACAATAGTCATGATACACTTACACGCCCTTTATTTATATGATATAATAGTCATGATACACTTACATGCCCTTTATTTATATGATATAATAGTCATGATACACTTACACGCCCTTTATTTATATGATATGATAGTCATGATACACTTACACGCCCTTTATTTGATATAATAGTCATGATACACTTACACGCCCTTTATTTATATGATATAATAGTCATGATACACTTACACGCCCTTTATTTGATATGATAGTCATGATACACTTACACGCCCTTTATTTATATGATATAATAGTCATGATACACTTACACGCCCTTTATTTATATGATATAATAGTCATGATACACTTACACGCCCTTTATTTATATGATATAATAGTCATGATACACTTACACGCCCTTTATTTATATGATATAATAGTCATGATACACTTACACGCCCTTTATTTATTTGATATAATAGTCATGATACACTTACACACCCTTTATTTATATGATATGATAGTCATGATACACTTACACGCCCTTTATTTATTTGATATAATAGTCATGATACACTTACACACCCTTTATTTATATGATATGATAGTCATGATACACTTACACGCCCTTTATTTATATGATATGATAGTCATGATACACTTACACGCCCTTTATTTATATGATATGATAGTCATGATACACTTACACGCCCTTTATTTGATATAATAGTCATGATACACTTACACGCCCTTTATTTATATGATATAATAGTCATGATACACTTACACGCCCTTTATTTGATATGATAGTCATGATACACTTACACGCCCTTTATTTATATGATACAATAGTCATGATACACTTACACGCCCTTTATTTATATGATATAATAGTCATGATACACTTACACGCCCTTTATTTATATGATATAATAGTCATGATACACTTACACGCCCTTTATTTATTTGATATAATAGTCATGATACACTTACACACCCTTTATTTATATGATATGATAGTCATGATACACTTACACGCCCTTTATTTATATGATATGATAGTCATGATACACTTACACGCCCTTTATTTATATGATATGATAGTCATGATACACTTACACACCCTTTATTTATATGATATGATAGTCATGATACACTTACACGCCCTTTATTTATATGATATGATAGTCATGATACACTTACACGCCCTTTATTTATATGATATGACAGTCATGATACACTTACACGCCCTTTATTTATATGATATGACAGTCATGATACACTTACACGCCCTTTATTTATATGATACAATAGTCATGATACACTTACACGCCCTTTATTTATATGATATGACAGTCATGATACACTTACACGCCCTTTATTTATATGATATGACAGTCATGATACACTTACACGCCCTTTATTTATATTATATGACAGTCATGATACACTTACACGCCCTTTATTTATATGATATGACAGTCATGATACACTTACACGCCCTTTATTTATATGATATGATAGTCATGATACACTTACACGCCCTTTATTTGATATAATAGTCATGATACACTTACACGCCCTTTATTTATATGATATGATAGTCATGATACACTTATACGCCCTTTATTTGATATAATAGTCATGATACACTTACACGCCCTTTATTTATATGATATAATAGTCATGATACACTTACACGCCCTTTATTTGATATGATAGTCATGATACACTTACACGCCCTTTATTTATATGATATAATAGTCATGATACACTTACACGCCCTTTATTTATATGATATAATAGTCATGATACACTTACACGCCCTTTATTTATATGATATAATAGTCATGATACACTTACACGCCCTTTATTTATATGATATAATAGTCATGATACACTTACACGCCCTTTATTTATTTGATATAATAGTCATGATACACTTACACACCCTTTATTTATATGATATGATAGTCATGATACACTTACACGCCCTTTATTTATATGATATGATAGTCATGATACACTTACACGCCCTTTATTTATATGATATGATAGTCATGATACACTTACACGCCCTTTATTTGATATAATAGTCATGATACACTTACACGCCCTTTATTTATATGATATAATAGTCATGATACACTTACACGCCCTTTATTTGATATGATAGTCATGATACACTTACACGCCATTTATTTATATGATACAATAGTCATGATACACTTACACGCCCTTTATTTATATGATATAATAGTCATGATACACTTACACGCCCTTTATTTATATGATATAATAGTCATGATACACTTACACGCCCTTTATTTATATGATATAATAGTCATGATACACTTACACGCCCTTTATTTATTTGATATAATAGTCATGATACACTTACACGCCCTTTATTTATATGATATGATAGTCATGATACACTTACACGCCCTTTATTTATATGATATGATAGTCATGATACACTTACACGCCCTTTATTTATATGATATGACAGTCATGATACACTTACACGCCCTTTATTTATATGATATGACAGTCATGATACACTTACACGCCCTTTATTTATATGATACAATAGTCATGATACACTTACACGCCCTTTATTTATATGATATGACAGTCATGATACACTTACACGCCCTTTATTTATATGATATGACAGTCATGATACACTTACACGCCCTTTATTTATATGATATGACAGTCATGATACACTTACACGCCCTTTATTTATATGATATGACAGTCATGATACACTTACACGCCCTTTAATAATACAGGAATATATTCCAAACCTTATTAAACGATTTAGCTACAAAAGTAATCCCAAAACATTTATGCTTTTTTTTTTTAAATAGTCATTATAAGTTTTTTATATGATTCATATTATTTATTACACATTTATCACATAAGAACTTGTTTTTAGAATAATGGTGTGTGTGATGCGCTAGGCTGTACCCACCTTGCCTTTCTACAATTACCGTCTCCTTCCTAGACAGTGTATGATAGATAAATTAGAGAATGTGTATGGCGTAGAGGCGCTTACAGCTGTGGGTGAATGTTCTAATTTTGTGTATCTTTTTTGTTATACTGTGAGGATATATCAAGTTACAAACTATAGGACAATAAATTCTATCGTTCAAATTCTATACAAATAATTTCTTCCTGACGAAGTAGGTATTCAAATAAAATAATTTATTTTAACACACAATATATTATATAAAACAGTATAATCGTTAATTAACACTTCACATTCATACTCTCATTCATAAAACAATGTATCTAAAACCGGTTTATATCCAATGCTCTTTGCTACTATTCAAATTTATGGTATAAGTTGTAGCAATATATTAAAACAGAAAAAATAGAAAAAATATATATATATAAGGAAAGTCCCAATGTTAACTCCAAATATCGCTGTGTGAGCGTTTGGCAAAAAATGGCTTATCTGACCGTGGTTTTAAATGTATATATCCTTTAGTCTTTTAATCTTAAAACCATTTATTTCCGATATTCAGGTCACAGTCTTAACTCTGGAAAAACCAGCTATCAGCACACGGATAAAAAGTTCAATTGTTGTTTATTGCACTAGGTTTGTACAGACGTTACCTTCAACTAGAATATGTCAACCCCCAAAGGCTTTCTTACCGCCTTGGTTAAATCTTCTGCCTGCTGCTCTTGCTCGCAGGTCTCAACAGATGCAGCTTTACACTCACCGGGATTCTTCACGCTGTTAGCTTTAGCGTCTGACGTCACCGGTTACCCTCAGCTGTGGAGTCTTGAATTCCGATATACTTGCGCAAGTATTGTTTCTTCTGGTAGCCTTCCACACTTCCACTCTGCTCTTAGTACTCCGTACGCAGAGATCACTCGGGCTCAGAACTTAATCCTCCTTCTGTTATATAGATCAAATGTGCAGTTTAAATCCGTGCAGATTGCACCAAGTGTTCAGTATTTCTACGCGTTTCACCCCACTTTTACCAGGGCTTTCTCAAGATACTGTTTACACTCACACCTGCTCCTTAAATACCTGTATTCAAATCCGGTGCAAATCTGGAGATAATTAACTTCCTTTCACCAGGTTCTATTTTGTGGGAACCTTATGGGTCTTTTTCGCCATTTAATGCCACACTTATTTCTCTGGAGTTTTTTTAAAAAACGTATATGGTATTATAATTATTCCTTTCTTATTTGGCTAAAACATTAAAAGAGTATGCATACTAATTAAGCTATAGACCTACAATCTTATATAATTTTTCTTAAAGACTAAGTGTATCATCTCACATTCATTAAAATAACTCATATATAAATTCTTTAAAAATAGCCTAAAATACAATAATACAATTAAAGTTAAATTTACAATTAATGCTTAAAACTCAATCAATTCTAAAAACACAATCAATATTAAAAAACATGTTCTATTGTACATATATATATATATATATACACGTATACACATATACACATACATACACATGTACATATAAATTCTTCCTATACCAGTGCTTGCGAATGTAATGTCCATACTATAACTAATCTCTATCCATGGGATGACAGCTCTCCTATTGAAGTATACTCTTAAAGAATGTATAAAATGTGTGTAGATTTATCAAATATAACATTATTAGACTGTGAACTGTATATACTACTCTTATTGCACTATCAATATTGCATCGCCCAATTATATATAATCTACTACATGGCTTCCTGATCTGGTCATTTCAAACTTCTTTTTTTAAAAAATGATTTAAGAATATGAATTAAAAACTTATATGGTCCTATCTAGTGTATTACTTCTAAGATTAACTATTTCATAAAAATGGAGTAATTTCTATTTCCGAATTAAGTCCATGGGGGTACAGTGAATTAAAATTGTAAATCATTTCTGCTTCTTTTCTTAGGAGTTTATTTTCAAAATCTCCCCCTCTCCAATCTCCCTTCACTTTACATAGACCCCAGAATTTAAAATCTTTAAGATTATTATGGTGGACTTCTCTAAAATGTTGGTAGAGGTGGGTTTCTAGTTTCCCTTTTTCAATATTCCACAGATGTTCCCTCATTCTATCCCTAAGCATTCTGGTAGTCTCTCCTACATAGATCATATCACAAGAACATTGTATCGCATAAATCACCCCCTTACTATTGCACCTAATAGTATCCTTTATTTCAAAATCTATATTCATCCTTGGGACTTTAAGAATTTTCTTTTTTGAGCTATATTTACATGATCTACATGTTACGCAAGGGAAAAATCCCCTTACTTCTTTCCCCCATAGATCTTTATCTATATTAGGACCTCCTTTATTTCTTTTGAACTCACTCGGTGCTAGTAGTGTTTTCAAATTCCTAGTTTTTTTATATACTATTTTGGGGTAGGGTGGTAGTTTATCCCCTAAAATGGGGTCATTTTTTACTATGTGCCAATGTTTACGTAAAATTTTCCTAATTATGTTGTGATTCTCGCTATATTCTGTGACAAAAGGTATGTTGAAATCCTCTGTTCGTTGGTTTTTTACTTTATAGTTCAAAAGTGAGGCCCTATCCGTGTTCCTTGCTCTTACTATTGCTTGTTTTATATTATCCTCGTTGTAGCCTCTATCTTTAAATTTATTTTCCACGGTTTTAATTTGTTCTTCAAAATCTTTTAGCTCCGTACAATTCTTCCTTATTCTAAGGCTTTGGCCTACAGGTATGTTGCTCTTCCATTTAGAGTAGTGGCAGCTGGTGGCATGTATGTAGTTGTTTGCATCTGTGGGTTTAAAATATGTTTTGGTAACTAATTTGTTCTTATCTGCCATTATCTCCAAATCTAAAAATGATATATTCTCTCGACTGATTTGATAAGTGAATGACAAACCCCTATCATTATTATTCATTAAACCAAAAGTGTCCTTAAGGGACTCTTCACTACCGTTCCATATAATAACGATATCATCGATATATCTTTTAAATAGCACGAGATTCGCACCGAGCTCTGCATGGGATAGGAAACTTTGTTCCCACTCTCCCATGAATAAATTTGCATAGCTCGGCGCGAATCTCGTGCCCATCGCTGTACCTTCAACCTGCAGGTAATATTTACCATCAAATGTAAAGTAGTTGTGCTCTAGTATAAACTGGATACATTCCAAAATAAATTCCTTTTGTTCTTTAGGTATATCATTATCTCTTTCTAGAATATTTTCTATAGCCTCAAGTCCCAATTGATGGTTAATGTTGGTATAAAGTGACGTAACGTCACAAGTTGCTAAAAGATATTCTTTTTTCCATTCTATGTCACTTATGATTCTAAGGACACTGGTGGTATCCTTTAAATAGGAGTCTAATTTCACAACATATTTTTGCAAAAATTTATCAACGTATTCAGAAAGGTTCGTTGTGAGAGACCCTATCCCTGAGACTATTGGCCTACCTGGTGGATTGGTAAGGCTCTTGTGTACTTTTGGTAAAAAATAAAATACCGGTATCTTTGGGAATGAGGGCATGATGTAAGCATATTCTTTATCAGTTATAATACCTTTTTCCTTACCTTTATCTAAGATTCTTCTAAGTTTCACTTGGTATTTGTCTGTAGGATTCAGATCTAATCTTTTATATGTTTTCTTTTCACTTAACAGTCTTTCCGCCTCTAATATATATTTTTCAGTATCCATCAGTACTAAACCTCCTCCCTTATCCGCCATTTTAATTGTTATGTTAGAATCTGTTTGGAGCCCCTTCAATATTTCTCTATCCTTTCTAGTTAAATTCTTCTTCCATGTTTCTTTTGCATTTTCACTTTTTCTTAAGTCAGCTAAGATTACCTTTTCGAATGTCTCTAAATTACTCCCCCTATCATTTTTGGGGTAAAATTTGGATTTTAATTTTAAATTGGTGTGTTTATAATTATCTTCCTCATTCTTAGTAGTTTCAGCTCTTATATATCTCTCCACTGGATTTTTTAGGAAATGTCTTTTTAATGCTAGGTTACGTACAAATTTTTTAATGTTTATGTGTGTCTCGAACCTATTCATGGGCTTGGATGGAGCAAACGATAGGCCTAGTTTTAGGACCCTTTCCTCCTCTTTCTTTAACACTTTTTTACTTAAATTAAATATTCCAGTTCTATCATTTGTTACCTCTGTCTTTTTGACTCCATTCTTTCTTCTTCCTCCTCTGACTCCTCTATTTGTCTTTTTCCTAATCTTGGTCCTTTTATTTCTTTTTCTTGTCCTTTTATATTTTTTAATGATGGGCCTTCCCTTGGGGAGTTTAGTCCTAAAAAAGAGCTTTCTTCTCTAGTTAGCTGTACCTCTTTCTCATTTTCTAGTGGTAGGAATTTATTTTTAACTGGAATGGACCATTGCCTATTGTCCCCCCTGTCATCCCTTCTATCACTGGAATGTTGATAGTTATCTTGATGTTTAAATTCTCTATTATTTCTTTCTAAATGGTCTGTGGTCCTATACATATTTTCATTATGCTGGTATGTGTGTTTATTTCCATTTCTTCTATAATCAATCTTATTTCTATTTGGGTAGGTATTTTGTCTCCAATTACCTTTATAGTGGTCATTTCTATTCCAATAATTCATTCTATTATATCCATTGTTTCCTCTCTCCTGATAGAAGCCCCTATCCTGATAGAAATCTCTATTTTGATATGACCAATCTTTATTGTAGTTCATATTCCCATAATTTCTATATTGGTTCTCGTGCCATCCCTCCCTTTGATTATAGGGTCTATTTTGTGTATTGAACCTTCTATCATTATGTCCTTGAACAAAATTTTCTTTTTTATGTGCATTTGTGTTTGTTGTTTCAATTATTTCTGTGTCCTCTATTTGTACATTTGAGGCTTCATTTGTGTCTCTTTCAAATTTTTTATATTTTAATACCAAAATATCCTTTTTGATATTTTCTAACCTTTCGATCACTCTTTTTTGTTTTTCTTTAAAACTTTGATCCTCCTTCACAATCTCCAATTTTTCTTTAATTTCTAATATCTCATTGTCAATTTGTTCTAAGCTATTATTACGTGATTTTTTAATAATCCCTATTAATTTCCTTGAAGCCTCACTTAAGACATCATTCCATTCTGTTTGTAAAATATCACTTAATTCAAAGGAACATTTTTTCTTTAGTTTCAGGCCCCTAGGTAAGATGTTTTTATCCAAATATCTTTCTAAAAATATTAACTCCATTTTTTGTTTTAACTCTCTATTTAGGGCTTTTCTAAATCTCCTACTAATTTCTGCATGTCTACTTTATTAACCTCTTCCATCGGTTTCTGGAAGTCTTTCTTTGCGAGTTCTGTTAGCAGTTTATCCCTATATGAGAAAATCTCCATTCTACAGCCCTGCTGCACTCACACTATGGAAGATAAAGGGATGTTTTTAGAAAAATGGTGTGTGTGATGCGCTAGGCTGTACCCACCTTGCCTTTCTACAATTACCGTCTCCTTCCTAGACAGTGTATGATAGATAAATTAGAGAATGTGTATGGCGTAGAGGCGCTTACAGCTGTGGGTGAATGTTCTAATTTTGTGTATCTTTTTTGTTATACTGTGAGGATATATCAAGTTACAAACTATAGGACAATAAATTCTATCGTTCAAATTCTATACAAATAATTTCTTCCTGACGAAGTAGGTATTCAAATAAAATAATTTATTTTAACACACAATATATTATATAAAACAGTATAATCGTTAATTAACACTTCACATTCATACTCTCATTCATAAAACAATGTATCTAAAACCGGTTTATATCCAATGCTCTTTGCTACTATTCAAATTTATGGTATAAGTTGTAGCAATATATTAAAACAGAAAAAATAGAAAAAATATATATATATAAGGAAAGTCCCAATGTTAACTCCAAATATCGCTGTGTGAGCGTTTGGCAAAAAATGGCTTATCTGACCGTGGTTTTAAATGTATATATCCTTTAGTCTTTTAATCTTAAAACCATTTATTTCCGATATTCAGGTCACAGTCTTAACTCTGGAAAAACCAGCTATCAGCACACGGATAAAAAGTTCAATTGTTGTTTATTGCACTAGGTTTGTACAGACGTTACCTTCAACTAGAATATGTCAACCCCCAAAGGCTTTCTTACCGCCTTGGTTAAATCTTCTGCCTGCTGCTCTTGCTCGCAGGTCTCAACAGATGCAGCTTTACACTCACCGGGATTCTTCACGCTGTTAGCTTTAGCGTCTGACGTCACCGGTTACCCTCAGCTGTGGAGTCTTGAATTCCGATATACTTGCGCAAGTATTGTTTCTTCTGGTAGCCTTCCACACTTCCACTCTGCTCTTAGTACTCCGTACGCAGAGATCACTCGGGCTCAGAACTTAATCCTCCTTCTGTTATATAGATCAAATGTGCAGTTTAAATCCGTGCAGATTGCACCAAGTGTTCAGTATTTCTACGCGTTTCACCCCACTTTTACCAGGGCTTTCTCAAGATACTGTTTACACTCACACCTGCTCCTTAAATACCTGTATTCAAATCCGGTGCAAATCTGGAGATAATTAACTTCCTTTCACCAGGTTCTATTTTGTGGGAACCTTATGGGTCTTTTTCGCCATTTAATGCCACACTTATGCATACTCTTTTAATGTTTTAGCCAAATAAGAAAGGAATAATTATAATACCATATACGTTTTTTAAAAAAACTCCAGAGAAATAAGTGTGGCATTAAATGGCGAAAAAGACCCATAAGGTTCCCACAAAATAGAACCTGGTGAAAGGAAGTTAATTATCTCCAGATTTGCACCGGATTTGAATACAGGTATTTAAGGAGCAGGTGTGAGTGTAAACAGTATCTTGAGAAAGCCCTGGTAAAAGTGGGGTGAAACGCGTAGAAATACTGAACACTTGGTGCAATCTGCACGGATTTAAACTGCACATTTGATCTATATAACAGAAGGAGGATTAAGTTCTGAGCCCGAGTGATCTCTGCGTACGGAGTACTAAGAGCAGAGTGGAAGTGTGGAAGGCTACCAGAAGAAACAATACTTGCGCAAGTATATCGGAATTCAAGACTCCACAGCTGAGGGTAACCGGTGACGTCAGACGCTAAAGCTAACAGCGTGAAGAATCCCGGTGAGTGTAAAGCTGCATCTGTTGAGACCTGCGAGCAAGAGCAGCAGGCAGAAGATTTAACCAAGGCGGTAAGAAAGCCTTTGGGGGTTGACATATTCTAGTTGAAGGTAACGTCTGTACAAACCTAGTGCAATAAACAACAATTGAACTTTTTATCCGTGTGCTGATAGCTGGTTTTTCCAGAGTTAAGACTGTGACCTGAATATCGGAAATAAATGGTTTTAAGATTAAAAGACTAAAGGATATATACATTTAAAACCACGGTCAGATAAGCCATTTTTTGCCAAACGCTCACACAGCGATATTTGGAGTTAACATTGGGACTTTCCTTATATATATATATTTTTTCTATTTTTTCTGTTTTAATATATTGCTACAACTTATACCATAAATTTGAATAGTAGCAAAGAGCATTGGATATAAACCGGTTTTAGATACATTGTTTTATGAATGAGAGTATGAATGTGAAGTGTTAATTAACGATTATACTGTTTTATATAATATATTGTGTGTTAAAATAAATTATTTTATTTGAATACCTACTTCGTCAGGAAGAAATTATTTGTATAGAATTTGAACGATAGAATTTATTGTCCTATAGTTTGTAACTTGATATATCCTCACAGTATAACAAAAAAGATACACAAAATTAGAACATTCACCCACAGCTGTAAGCGCCTCTACGCCATACACATTCTCTAATTTATCTATCATACACTGTCTAGGAAGGAGACGGTAATTGTAGAAAGGCAAGGTGGGTACAGCCTAGCGCATCACACACACCATTTTTCTAAAAACATCCCTTTATCTTCCATAGTGTGAGTGCAGCAGGGCTGTAGAATGGAGATTTTCTCATATAGGGATAAACTGCTAACAGAACTCGCAAAGAAAGACTTCCAGAAACCGATGGAAGAGGTTAATAAAGTAGACATGCAGAAATTAGTAGGAGATTTAGAAAAAGCCCTAAATAGAGAGTTAAAACAAAAAATGGAGTTAATATTTTTAGAAAGATATTTGGATAAAAACATCTTACCTAGGGGCCTGAAACTAAAGAAAAAATGTTCCTTTGAATTAAGTGATATTTTACAAACAGAATGGAATGATGTCTTAAGTGAGGCTTCAAGGAAATTAATAGGGATTATTAAAAAATCACGTAATAATAGCTTAGAACAAATTGACAATGAGATATTAGAAATTAAAGAAAAATTGGAGATTGTGAAGGAGGATCAAAGTTTTAAAGAAAAACAAAAAAGAGTGATCGAAAGGTTAGAAAATATCAAAAAGGATATTTTGGTATTAAAATATAAAAAATTTGAAAGAGACACAAATGAAGCCTCAAATGTACAAATAGAGGACACAGAAATAATTGAAACAACAAACACAAATGCACATAAAAAAGAAAATTTTGTTCAAGGACATAATGATAGAAGGTTCAATACACAAAATAGACCCTATAATCAAAGGGAGGGATGGCACGAGAACCAATATAGAAATTATGGGAATATGAACTACAATAAAGATTGGTCATATCAAAATAGAGATTTCTATCAGGATAGGGGCTTCTATCAGGAGAGAGGAAACAATGGATATAATAGAATGAATTATTGGAATAGAAATGACCACTATAAAGGTAATTGGAGACAAAATACCTACCCAAATAGAAATAAGATTGATTATAGAAGAAATGGAAATAAACACACATACCAGCATAATGAAAATATGTATAGGACCACAGACCATTTAGAAAGAAATAATAGAGAATTTAAACATCAAGATAACTATCAACATTCCAGTGATAGAAGGGATGACAGGGGGGACAATAGGCAATGGTCCATTCCAGTTAAAAATAAATTCCTACCACTAGAAAATGAGAAAGAGGTACAGCTAACTAGAGAAGAAAGCTCTTTTTTAGGACTAAACTCCCCAAGGGAAGGCCCATCATTAAAAAATATAAAAGGACAAGAAAAAGAAATAAAAGGACCAAGATTAGGAAAAAGACAAATAGAGGAGTCAGAGGAGGAAGAAGAAAGAATGGAGTCAAAAAGACAGAGGTAACAAATGATAGAACTGGAATATTTAATTTAAGTAAAAAAGTGTTAAAGAAAGAGGAGGAAAGGGTCCTAAAACTAGGCCTATCGTTTGCTCCATCCAAGCCCATGAATAGGTTCGAGACACACATAAACATTAAAAAATTTGTACGTAACCTAGCATTAAAAAGACATTTCCTAAAAAATCCAGTGGAGAGATATATAAGAGCTGAAACTACTAAGAATGAGGAAGATAATTATAAACACACCAATTTAAAATTAAAATCCAAATTTTACCCCAAAAATGATAGGGGGAGTAATTTAGAGACATTCGAAAAGGTAATCTTAGCTGACTTAAGAAAAAGTGAAAATGCAAAAGAAACATGGAAGAAGAATTTAACTAGAAAGGATAGAGAAATATTGAAGGGGCTCCAAACAGATTCTAACATAACAATTAAAATGGCGGATAAGGGAGGAGGTTTAGTACTGATGGATACTGAAAAATATATATTAGAGGCGGAAAGACTGTTAAGTGAAAAGAAAACATATAAAAGATTAGATCTGAATCCTACAGACAAATACCAAGTGAAACTTAGAAGAATCTTAGATAAAGGTAAGGAAAAAGGTATTATAACTGATAAAGAATATGCTTACATCATGCCCTCATTCCCAAAGATACCGGTATTTTATTTTTTACCAAAAGTACACAAGAGCCTTACCAATCCACCAGGTAGGCCAATAGTCTCAGGGATAGGGTCTCTCACAACGAACCTTTCTGAATACGTTGATAAATTTTTGCAAAAATATGTTGTGAAATTAGACTCCTATTTAAAGGATACCACCAGTGTCCTTAGAATCATAAGTGACATAGAATGGAAAAAAGAATATCTTTTAGCAACTTGTGACGTTACGTCACTTTATACCAACATTAACCATCAATTGGGACTTGAGGCTATAGAAAATATTCTAGAAAGAGATAATGATATACCTAAAGAACAAAAGGAATTTATTTTGGAATGTATCCAGTTTATACTAGAGCACAACTACTTTACATTTGATGGTAAATATTACCTGCAGGTTGAAGGTACAGCGATGGGCACGAGATTCGCGCCGAGCTATGCAAATTTATTCATGGGAGAGTGGGAACAAAGTTTCCTATCCCATGCAGAGCTCGGTGCGAATCTCGTGCTATTTAAAAGATATATCGATGATATCGTTATTATATGGAACGGTAGTGAAGAGTCCCTTAAGGACACTTTTGGTTTAATGAATAATAATGATAGGGGTTTGTCATTCACTTATCAAATCAGTCGAGAGAATATATCATTTTTAGATTTGGAGATAATGGCAGATAAGAACAAATTAGTTACCAAAACATATTTTAAACCCACAGATGCAAACAACTACATACATGCCACCAGCTGCCACTACTCTAAATGGAAGAGCAACATACCTGTAGGCCAAAGCCTTAGAATAAGGAAGAATTGTACGGAGCTAAAAGATTTTGAAGAACAAATTAAAACCGTGGAAAATAAATTTAAAGATAGAGGCTACAACGAGGATAATATAAAACAAGCAATAGTAAGAGCAAGGAACACGGATAGGGCCTCACTTTTGAACTATAAAGTAAAAAACCAACGAACAGAGGATTTCAACATACCTTTTGTCACAGAATATAGCGAGAATCACAACATAATTAGGAAAATTTTACGTAAACATTGGCACATAGTAAAAAATGACCCCATTTTAGGGGATAAACTACCACCCTACCCCAAAATAGTATATAAAAAAACTAGGAATTTGAAAACACTACTAGCACCGAGTGAGTTCAAAAGAAATAAAGGAGGTCCTAATATAGATAAAGATCTATGGGGGAAAGAAGTAAGGGGATTTTTCCCTTGCGTAACATGTAGATCATGTAAATATAGCTCAAAAAAGAAAATTCTTAAAGTCCCAAGGATGAATATAGATTTTGAAATAAAGGATACTATTAGGTGCAATAGTAAGGGGGTGATTTATGCGATACAATGTTCTTGTGATATGATCTATGTAGGAGAGACTACCAGAATGCTTAGGGATAGAATGAGGGAACATCTGTGGAATATTGAAAAAGGGAAACTAGAAACCCACCTCTACCAACATTTTAGAGAAGTCCACCATAATAATCTTAAAGATTTTAAATTCTGGGGTCTATGTAAAGTGAAGGGAGATTGGAGAGGGGGAGATTTTGAAAATAAACTCCTAAGAAAAGAAGCAGAAATGATTTACAATTTTAATTCACTGTACCCCCATGGACTTAATTCGGAAATAGAAATTACTCCATTTTTATGAAATAGTTAATCTTAGAAGTAATACACTAGATAGGACCATATAAGTTTTTAATTCATATTCTTAAATCATTTTTTAAAAAAAGAAGTTTGAAATGACCAGATCAGGAAGCCATGTAGTAGATTATATATAATTGGGCGATGCAATATTGATAGTGCAATAAGAGTAGTATATACAGTTCACAGTCTAATAATGTTATATTTGATAAATCTACACACATTTTATACATTCTTTAAGAGTATACTTCAATAGGAGATCTGTCATCCCATGGATAGAGATTAGTTATAGTATGGACATTACATTCGCAAGCACTGGTATAGGAAGAATTTATATGTACATGTGTATGTATGTGTATATGTGTATACGTGTATATATATATATATATATGTACAATAGAACATGTTTTTTAATATTGATTGTGTTTTTAGAATTGATTGAGTTTTAAGCATTAATTGTAAATTTAACTTTAATTGTATTATTGTATTTTAGGCTATTTTTAAAGAATTTATATATGAGTTATTTTAATGAATGTGAGATGATACACTTAGTCTTTAAGAAAAATTATATAAGATTGTAGGTCTATAGCTTAATTAGTATGCATACTCTTTTAATGTTTTAGCCAAATAAGAAAGGAATAATTATAATACCATATACGTTTTTTAAAAAAACTCCAGAGAAATAAGTGTGGCATTAAATGGCGAAAAAGACCCATAAGGTTCCCACAAAATAGAACCTGGTGAAAGGAAGTTAATTATCTCCAGATTTGCACCGGATTTGAATACAGGTATTTAAGGAGCAGGTGTGAGTGTAAACAGTATCTTGAGAAAGCCCTGGTAAAAGTGGGGTGAAACGCGTAGAAATACTGAACACTTGGTGCAATCTGCACGGATTTAAACTGCACATTTGATCTATATAACAGAAGGAGGATTAAGTTCTGAGCCCGAGTGATCTCTGCGTACGGAGTACTAAGAGCAGAGTGGAAGTGTGGAAGGCTACCAGAAGAAACAATACTTGCGCAAGTATATCGGAATTCAAGACTCCACAGCTGAGGGTAACCGGTGACGTCAGACGCTAAAGCTAACAGCGTGAAGAATCCCGGTGAGTGTAAAGCTGCATCTGTTGAGACCTGCGAGCAAGAGCAGCAGGCAGAAGATTTAACCAAGGCGGTAAGAAAGCCTTTGGGGGTTGACATATTCTAGTTGAAGGTAACGTCTGTACAAACCTAGTGCAATAAACAACAATTGAACTTTTTATCCGTGTGCTGATAGCTGGTTTTTCCAGAGTTAAGACTGTGACCTGAATATCGGAAATAAATGGTTTTAAGATTAAAAGACTAAAGGATATATACATTTAAAACCACGGTCAGATAAGCCATTTTTTGCCAAACGCTCACACAGCGATATTTGGAGTTAACATGGGGACTTTCCTTATATATATATATTTTTTCTATTTTTTCTGTTTTAATATATTGCTACAACTTATACCATAAATTTGAATAGTAGCAAAGAGCATTGGATATAAACCGGTTTTAGATACATTGTTTTATGAATGAGAGTATGAATGTGAAGTGTTAATTAACGATTATACTGTTTTATATAATATATTGTGTGTTAAAATAAATTATTTTATTTGAATACCTACTTCGTCAGGAAGAAATTATTTGTATAGAATTTGAACGATAGAATTTATTGTCCTATAGTTTGTAACTTGATATATCCTCACAGTATAACAAAAAAGATACACAAAATTAGAACATTCACCCACAGCTGTAAGCGCCTCTACGCCATACACATTCTCTAATTTATCTATCACATAAGAACTTGACAAAGTGCAGAAACCTGTGAGTCTTTTGCTTCTAATGATTGTCTTCTGCTTTATTATTGCTCGATTCTACTCAACTTTTAACATTATGAACGTGGGAAAAGGGGCCAGAAACAAAAGTCATGTGATATTTGCCAGGGAGAAGGGCAGGAATACTGGACTGAGACCCTAATTTGGTACAGTCCTGCAAAATGCAGCACTTCTGAATTATTTCTTTATTTAAAATGCTTCTATGGCTCCTACAAATATTTCTCAATATTTTAAGTGGTAATCCTGTTTTATTAAAAAAAATATCACAAGACAAAAGTTTCTTGTGGTACTTGCACCAATGGGCTTTTGAGAAATATAAACCTAATTTACAGCAAACTAAAGATTACATTTATTAAATGATGGTTATGATAAGGAATATAATTATACTTATTTATTTTAGTTGATGGTTCTTATAACCCCTTGGCTGACACATTCTGTAAAACACTTCATACAACAGCACTAGCTAGTTTGCCATAGTGTTTCACCATTATCATTTTAAACATATACAGTATATACAAAGTTTGCTGTTGGATATATGACATATAAACCATGTTTTTATCCCTGAACATTTTAATGGTACAGCATTTATTGTCACATTTTGTTATTTTTCTTGTTGTGAAGTTCAGTTTTGATGTGGAAAATAAATGGATTCCTATATCCAGGTGGCAGGGCTCCAATCATGTTGTAGGAGGCGCATAGAAGTGCAAAGTGGCTCATTTTACTTGCTAATTGATTCTGTATTCATGCTCAGCCTGCCAGGTGGCGGCATTAATTGTGCTGGAACGTGTCACATCTGCCGGAGGATCTGATGTCTAGAAGTCTACTGCCCCTTAAATAAAATCTTGTTATCTGTAGGAGGAAATTTGGAGAAAGGCTTATGACTTTTTCTTTAATATCCCAGTATTATTTGTTTTCCAACCAACTATCAACCATAAGTCAGACTGCAGACATGGACACCTCCTGGAATTGTGTTACTTATCTCAAACAGAAGTACCAACATGTCATTTGCTTCTCAGAATATTATTATGTCAGCTGTAGTTATTTTTTTGCCACCCCCCATAAAAAATGTCCACAGATGCCTATGACTGGAGGTCATAAGAGTTATAGAGGTGATACATAGAAATGGTGGATGCCCAGAATGTCTATCTAGTTTGCTGTTTTCTTATCTAAGTTATATAAACAGTCTTCTGCAGATCTCAGGTATTCATGAAATCACTGTCCTCCTCACTACTTCTGCTAGAATGTGCTACCATGTATCCACCACCCCTACAGTAAATGTAAAGTGAGATAAAGTGCATAATGTGTTTAACCCCTGCAAAACAGACTCCATCCCCATGGTTCAAGGCTTCGCATAGGCGCAATAATGCTTTAGCTTATTTCTATGCCCAAATGTATTACATTTTCTCCCAGCTCTATGTAAGGAGAATACTTGCCTGAAAAGTTATAGTAGCACTCACAGTAGTTTGTTGTTCTTAGTCTAGTGCCGTATTTTGTAGCTCCAGTACCAGATGAGCTATTTCAGACCAGATTTCATTGTATTATCTCTCATTCAATCACATTCAATAAGTCTTGACTGTAAGTAATAGCTGTAAGAGGTGTCGTAGGATCCTGAGAACTTCACATGTCCACTTGTTGTATTGGCATCTCCTCAGACAACTGACAATTCTTTGTCCCGCGTTGAATGTATTTTAGATTGCTGTCCCACCTGCACTTACCTCTTATACAGTCATTTAAAAGTAGATATTTCTATAGATTATAGAGACTTCAGGGTCCTTATCATTTCAGGAACCGGCTTGGGCTGCAAACATTTATTTTGCATACAGATATATTGCAACGCTTTAATAAAACAATGTTCTAATGTTTTAGTCTAAATAAGTATTTAACAAACAGTTATTTGTCATTGTATTTTAATGGCTACAAAGGGATGAAACACATAGTTAAAGGGACAGTCTACCATAGAATTGTTATTGTTTTAAAAGATAGATAATCCCTTTATTACCCATTCCCCAGTTTTGCATAACCAACACAGTTATATTAATATACTTTTTACCTTTGTGATTACCTTGTATCTAGGAACCTTCTTCCAGCCCCCCTGATCACATGACTGACTGTTTATTATCTATTGTCTTAAATTAAGCATTGTATTGTGCTAAATCTTAAATAACTCCCTGTGCCTGAACACAGTGTTATCTATATGGCCCACATGTACTTTCTGTCTCTTTGTGTTGAAAAGAGATTTAAAAAGAATGTGATAAGAGGCAGCCCTCAAAGGCTTAGAAATTAGCATATGAGCCTACCTATGTTTAGTTTAAACTAAGAATACCAAGAGAAAAAAGCAAATTTGATGATAAAAGTAAATTAGAAAGTTGATTAAAATTAAAAGTCCTATCTGAATAATGAAAGTTTAATTTATACTAGACTGTCCCTTTAAAATCACAGGCTCCTTTGCTGTGCTCTCCTCAGGAACCATGGTGCACTGTGCCTTGCGTTTAACCCTAGTGATTAGCTGGACAAAACTGAAACTGACTTATACACTTCCTATGAAAGAGCAACATTTAAAGTGACACTCAAGTCAAACTTAAACTTTCATGATTCAGATAGAGCAGCAGTTTTAAACAACTTTCCAATTTACTTCCATTAACAAAATGTGTCTTTTTATAGTTACACTTTTCAGTCACCAGCTCCTACTGAGCATGTGCAAGAATTAACAGAAAATAGGTATATGCATTTGTGATTGGCTGATGACTGTCACATGATACAGGAGGAGTGGAAATAGACATCAATTTGAAATTTGTCAGAAAAACATCTACTACTCATGTGAAGTTCAGGCTAGATTTAGGGCTAGATTTATTAAAGCTGAGGCGTACAGGGGCGCATATACGCGCCCCTGTACGCCTCAGCTTGCCTGTGGCGGGGCGAAATTACCCATAGGTATTCGCCATTGCACACAAGCGCAATTTTGCCCTCACATGCAATCCTGCCCTCACGTGATAGCAATTTTGCCCTCACGTGATAGCTCCTGCCCGCGCGTGATTGGCTGTGCGCGGGCAGGAGCTATCAATCTCCTCGGTCTGACTAGACTGAGGAGATTGAATTTCGTCACATTAGATGTGGCGAAGTGGTTAGGGAAGCGGCGGTCTGGTGACCGCTGCTTCATAAATAACGGCGAGCAAGTTCTTTTGAGCAGCAGCCATAGAGGTTTAATAAATCTAGCCCTAAGTGCTATTGCATTGTCTTTTTATCATGTATTTGTTGTTTATGCATATCTACTGTTATACTGATCTTTAAACATGGGTATTAGCAGAAAGTACCTATCAGCCTATGATCATTAGTTGGACATTTTTATCACTCAGTGATCATTAGTAAGAAGTGCAAGACTAATGCAGATGCTTTAGTTTCATGAAAGTAAAAATTAAACTTTAAAATGAAGGTCAATTCTGGGTGACTCATTCACGCCATTCTGCAGTTGATCTGAAATGAGTTTGACGTTCATTCATCATTTATCTTACATTTTAATCATACCTTCTATTTTTTCATTTTTATTTTCGCTCCGTTTCTCTTTTTTTGTCCACCCGCCATTTTGCCTACTTTGATTGACAGAAATGTGATATTCGATTCTCCAATGTCCGTTTCCAGCCCCCCCGGGGCGTTCAGCCCCCTTTCTCGCAACGTCACTAATAACTTATGCACATGCATTACTCCCTCAACAGCGTCATAGAGCTATCAGGCTCGTTCATGAGACGCCTGCATATTGCGCTTCCTGCTTCTTATTTGGATACATATCACTTACGCTACCACACATTTTCACGCATACGCGATTCTGTTGCAAATACGCATGCGCAATTTTTTGTAAATCTTGTGCACAAGCTTTTCACTGACGTAGCGAGCGTGTGGGACCGCTCACTATGTCACTAATGTTGAATAAGGAAGTGGTGGAGGGGAGGAGTCGCAATGCAAACGGGAAGTATACTAATAATTAATTTTTTATAAAAAGTACATTGTTTTGTGAAAAATAAAGTTAGCGACTAGAATGAGGGTATGTTATTGAATACATTTCAGTAGTCCATTGGCCTGAAATTGATCTTCAATGTAATGATTCAAACTTTACAATTTACTTTCATTATGAAATTGTACAGTCTTTTTATGTGCAGACTTCCTGAGAGGAAATACTAAACATGTGCAATAATTGACAGCTCATATATGTATCTGAATCTGTGATTGGCTGGTGGCTGTCACATGATACAAGGGGCAAGGAAATGAATGGAAACTTTGAAAGTAGAAATTAAATCTGCTTGTTTGAAATTCCACTAAGTGTTATTGCACTGACTTTTTGATATATATTTGCTGATTATGTAATGTACTGTATTTTACTGGGGGGGGGGTGTTCAGGCAAAAAATAAAATACAAATAAAAAGTGTTAAAATTCTGGTATTTTGTGGGAATATTTGCAAAATATTGAGTACAATGTCCCTTTAATGGAATAACAACCTTCATTTCACTTCCTTTGGTTTGCTTTAATTGGTGAGCTAACAGATTTCAAGCAGGGAGAGTACAGTTTGTGTACTGATGTATCATATGTGCCATTACTTTTTCAGCCCATTAGGTGTATGTCGCTTGTAAGGAACTGAAAGCATTAAACCAGTTAATGCTCCTGTTTTGATTTATATAACAAGATTTGAATAGTCTCTACCAGTGTAATATAAGCAAGTTATCATGAAAGTGCTTCCCTGAAGGCTCTAGAGAATCTCTGTCATTTTCTGCTCATTGTGAGCAAGTGTGCTGAAAATTCCAAGAATTCAGAAACATAATTGCACCTGTCGCTCTGATTGTCCGATCATATAGCACAATTATAAATACTGGGTATAATTTAGCAAAACATATTTGGCATTTCTGAATTGTATCTATCAGGGCTAGATACAAGTATATTAAATGCAGGAGAGCCTGTCTGTGTTTGTGTGTGAGTGAATGTATGCGTATGAGGGTGTGTGTATATATGTGTGTGTGAGTCTCTGTGTGTATGTGTGTGAGTGTATGTGTGTGTGTGTGTGTGAATGTATGTGTATATATGTGTGTGTGAGTCTCTCTGTGTGTGTGTGTATGTGTGTGAGTGAGTGTATGTGCATGAGGGTGTGTGTATATGTGTGTGTGTGAGTCTCTGTGTGTATGTGTGTGAGTGTATGTGTGTGTGTGTGTGAATGTATGTGTATATATGTGTGTGTGAGTCTCTCTGTGTGTGTGTGTGTGTGAGTGTATGTGCATGAGGGTGTGTGTATATGTGTGTGTGTGAGTCTCTGTGTGTATGTGTGTGAGTGTGTGTGTGAATGTATGTGTATGAGGGTGTGTGTATGTGTGTGTGTGAGTCTCTGTGTGTATGTGTGTGAGTGTATGTTTATGAGAGTGTGTGTATATATGTGTGTGTGAGTCTGTGTGTTTGTGTGTGAATGTATGTGTATGAGGGTGTGTGTGTGTGTGTGTATATATATATATATGTGTGTGTGTGTGCGTATGCGGGGGGGGGGGTGTAAATATGTGTGTGTGAGTATGTGTGTGTGTGTGTGTGTGTGAATGTATGTGTTTGAGAGTGTGTGTGTGTATATATGTCTGTGTGTGAGTCTGTGTGTTTGTGTGTATGTAAATGTATGTGTATGAGGGTGTGTGTTTGTGTGTATATATATATATATATATATATATATATATATATATATATACGTGTGTGTGTGTGTGTGTGTGTGTGGGTGTGTGTAAATATGTGTGTGTGTGAATGTATGTGTATGAGGGTGTGTATATATGTCTGTGTGTGTATATGCATGTATTTGTATGTGAGAGTGTAAATTAGTGTGTGTTTTAGTGTGTGGTCTGTGTATGTGTGTGTTTGTGTGTGTGTGAATGTATGTGTATGAGGGTGTGTGTATATATGTGTGTGTGAGTGTTTGTGTGTGTGTATGAGTGTGTGTGCATATGCATGTATTTGTACGTGAGAGTGTATATATATGTGTGTGTGTGTTTTTAAGTGTGTTGTCTGTGTGTATGTGTGTGTATGAGTATGTGTGTCTGGGTGTATGAGGGTGTGTATATGTATGTATTTGTGTGTGTGCGTCTTTGTGTACTAGTGTATATATGTACATGGGTGTGTGAGTTTATGCATGTGTATGTATGAGTATGTTTGGATGTATGAGTGTATATGTATGCATTTGTGTATGAGTGTATATGTCTGTGTATGTGTGTGTGTGTGTGTGTGTGTGTGTGTGTGTATGTGTTCACATAAAGAACACTATGTAAGCATAAAAAAATAATAATAAAAAATAGTGTTCTAAGTAGATTTTAAAACTAACAGGAAGTCCATATTTGTGCACCACTCATCTGTTGCTTAATGGCTGATATAGACAATAGTTTTATTGGTTGAAAGGAAAAGCATCTTAAAATAAAATAAAAAAACGTTAATCATAAAGTGTCTTCTTTAATACGCATTAAAAATATTCTGACCTAAAGTACATACATTTGTACTTCAAATTTATGTACTTTAGGTCAGGATATTTTTAATAGGCCCCATTTCCCTTATACAGGGAGTGCAGAATTATTAGGCAAGTTGTATTTTTGAGGATTAATTTTATTATTGAACAACAACCATGTTCTCAATGAACCCAAAAAACTCATTAATATCAAAGCTGAATATTTTTGGAAGTAGTTTTTAGTTTGTTTTTAGTTTTAGCTATTTTAGGGGGATATCTGTGTGTGCAGGTGACTATTACTGTGCATAATTATTAGGCAACTTAACAAAAAACAAATATATACCCATTTCAATTATTTATTTTTACCAGTGAAACCAATATAACATCTCAACATTCACAAATATACATTTCTGACATTCAAAAACAAAACAAAAACAAATCAGTGACCAATATAGCCACCTTTCTTTGCAAGGACACTCAAAAGCCTGCCATCCATGGATTCTGTCAGTGTTTTGATCTGTTCACCATCAACATTGCGTGCAGCAGCAACCACAGCCTCCCAGACACTGTTCAGAGAGGTGTACTGTTTTCCCTCCTTGTAAATCTCACATTTGATGATGGACCACAGGTTCTCAATGGGGTTCAGATCAGGTGAACAAGGAAGCCATGTCATTAGATTTTCTTCTTTTATACCCTTTCTTGCCAGCCACGCTGTGGAGTACTTGGACGCGTGTGATGGAGCATTGTCCTGCATGAAAATCATGTTTTTCTTGAAGGATGCAGACTTCTTCCTGTACCACTGCTTGAAGAAGGTGTCTTCCAGAAACTGGCAGTAGGACTGGGAGTTGAGCTTGACTCCATCCTCAACCCGAAAAGGC